>NC_133666.1:541515957-541815957 GCF_037893015.1 Macrotis lagotis | reverse complement strand
TGTTCCCAACTGAGGGGAAGAGGGTGGGAAGGGAGGATAGAGGGAAACTTTGTAACTTGGAAATATGCATGTACAAATGGATGAAAACAAACAAACAAACAAGTAAATAAATAAATAGATATATTAAAAAATTCTTCTCCCCTCTCCCTCTGTCCCCTCCTCTCCCCACCCTCTCTCCTCTCCTCTGTCTCTCAACACTCAGATCAAAGCAAAGCTTTTACATAAAAATTAGACATCTGATCTTGGAATGAGACTTAAACAGCTGTGACATCCAGCCAAAATGGCTAGGTGCTTTTTGCTCCTTAGCTACCAGGCCTTCCTTTCTTTCCTAGCCCTAGGTGCTAGGATGTTTAACTGGACACCCCTTAGGATTAAGTTGTTGAGATGATCTAGACATACCTCATTGTGAAGCTCACTGGGCACATATACCACCAAAGCAGCAGCGCCAGTTATTATGTCCATAGTGGTTTGGCACAACCCCACCCTATGCTTATCCCACTACTCTCTAGTGGGTTATTGCTATTGTATCTGTCCAGTTTCCTCTGACTATTTGACTCATTTTCTGCTCTGCTTTTCTAATTCTTCTTTGCACCATTGGTGAAGACCAAGAATTAAACCAATCTGGAATGAGCTAGGGGAAGATCATCAGAGAATGAGGATAAGATGACTCAGTTGGATTTCATGATGGGCTTTCAGTAAAGAAGATCTAGAAATTGACAGTTCTGTTCTTAGTGGCTATTAATCAAGCCGTTAAAAAACAGGCAGAAGGGAATTATCCAGCATGTGACTTGAAATCACAGTAACTATAAAAGCAAACATTCTTTTCCTCAGTGTTCTATATTCAATGTTATTTAAATTTAGGGGAAGAAATTACCTCTGTTTCCTTATAATTTAACATTTTAAAAGAGACATATTGAACATTTTATGATATATATTAAAATAGGGATTTATTAATGGTTGAACATTGGATTTAGTATTGAAGGCCTTATATTTGAATCACTGAGGTCTTTGCAGGGATGTGTGGTGAGGGGGAAGCAAATGAGGCAGAGTTGAACCTCACCTCAAGTCCATGTGAGGAGATCATTTGACCTTCCTAGGCCTTACTTAACTTATCAGTAAAATGAAGAGCTCTAACCAAATGATCTCTAAGGTCTTTTTTATAAAATAAATCTTAGGGAAATCACTTTAAAAAAAGTTTTCAGTTTACTACATCTCATTTTATTTCTTACAACTGTTACCAAAGAGAGGTGGGGGTAGGACAGGATTGCCTCTATTTATTTACCTTATTAATGTTCATTTTTGCTTTACTAATTTGAAATTCAGTTTCCTGCTATCTGTTCCTTTTGTTTCTCCTGAAACCTAAAACAAATAAATCTTTAGTGTTCTTTTCCATGATTCTTTTTATAATGGGTAGTAACTGCTGTCCTTTATTTTTAATGAGTCTGCTGAGATTTGTATTTGTTTTTACTTATTTGGTAGGTAGAAATGCTTGCAAGGTCAGAATTTAGATTTTTATCTTATTTACAATTGTTACCTTATCCTTTGTACCTAAACTTTGTACCTGAAACATTCCTATTTCTTTTTGCCATTGCATAGATTTTTAACAGTCTTTGCTAGAAAAGATGCGTGATCATGTAAGTTCCTTATCCTTCCTTGATCAAAAAGTCACATTACTTATGTCAACCATTTTGAATTAGTTTTGATTCTCTTGGCCTAAATTACACAGTAATCAAAGAACCATGGAACCTCAGTTGGAAGGGACCTCAGAGATCACCTCCTACAACTCATATATGATCAAGAATGTTCTCTATAAAAGTCCCATTAGGGGGTGGCTAGGTGGCACAGTGGATGGAGCAGCAGCCCTGGAGTCAGGAGTACCTGAGTTCAAACCTGGTCTCAGACACTTAATAATGACCTAGCTGTGTGGCCTTGGGCAAGCCACTTAACCCCATTGCCCTGCAAAAACTTAAAAAAGTTCCATCAAATGTTCATCTTTAAGGCTTGATAATGAAGACCTTCAGTGATAGGGAGGTCAGGACTTTTCAGGATAGCCTTTTCCATTTTTGGACAGCTCATATTATTAAGAAGTTTTTCATTGTATTGGACTGAAATTTGTCTTTTTGTAATTTCTACTTATTATTCCTAATTTTGTACTCTGAGGGCAAATAAAATATGATTAATATTTTTTCCAAATTACTACCATCCAGGGGTGGCTAGGTGGCGCAGTGGATAGAATACCAGCCCTGGAGTCAGTAGTACCTGAGTTCAAATCTGGCCTCAGACACTATAATTACTTGAGGAATGTGAATAGGCATAAATGGAGCTTCTGGAGCTACTATTCCCAACTTCCACTTGCACTGAATCGAGTTCCTAGAGTATGAAGACTATATTTCCTTAGTGTTCTACAATAGCTAAAAGGATCTTGGGAATGTGCTCTTTAAAAAGGCATATTTACTAAGGTTGTATAGTTAGCAATATGTAGGTGAGAGGTATAAACATCCTGCTCAAAAGCATGTGACACATTCTCTCACACATACATAGAATCCAGGGAAAGTAGGTTTCTATTCAGTGAGGAGATGTGGAAGTCTTTGCTGCTGGAATCCTCAGGATGTAGCCGGCAATACTCCCAAGTACAACCCAAACCATATTGAAATGTAATTAGGAAATATTTAGCAAAAAATAATAAAACAAATAACTATTTTAAAAATCAAATCAATATGCTGGTGTTTAAGGATTCTTATGCACAAACTAGTTGCCTCTGTTTCTATTTGAGTTGACTCTCACTAGTATAGATTATCTTTGCTGAATTCTTCAAATCTCCATTAGACAATCCTTGATTCCCAATGTAGACACCACTGATACCTGTTTGTGGGATGCTATGAAGATGGGGGAGGGGAGTGGGAAGATGAGAAATCCAAAATTCTCCAGACACTTCAGGGTTGGAGAGAGAATGAGTTCAAGAATGAGGCCAAATCCAAAAGTTCTCTTCCTCTTATCTTCCCCAACCAGATGCCCTGCCCTGCCCTGCCCTGCCCTGATCTGTCATGACATTTATAGATGACTCAAGTTTCCTTTAACCAGACCAGACACTTTTCCCTGTCAATGTCACTCCAGTTAATTCAATAGCTTTTTGCTCTTAGTCAAAAGCAAGGGTTCTTATCTTGGGATTCATTGACCTCAGAAGATTTGTGGATATGTTGGAGGGGATCTGTGAACTTGGATATTAAAAAAATTGCAACTCTAAATATAATTGTTTTCTCTGTAATCCTATATATCTTATTTTATGTATTAAAAAAACATTTTTCTGAGAAAGGTTCCATTGTTATTACTGTTCAGTTGTCCAACTGAAGAGTTGGACTGAATTGAACTGAAGAGTCCAACTCTTTGTGACCCCATTTGTGATTTTCTTGGCGAAGATATTGGAGGAGTCCTTTGCCATTTTCTCTAGCTCATTTTACAGATGAATTAACTGAGGAAACAGGGTAGTAACTTGCCCATCTAGTAAATGTCTGAGACCAGATTTGAATACCAGAAAAAGAATCTTCCTCATCCTAGGCTCTGTACTCTATCTACTGCCCCACAAAATGTTTCATAGGCTTCACATAAAAAACTTAAGGACCTCTTTTTAAAAATCTTTGATTGAATAGACATTGTTTTGATTGATTTAGCTCTTGTTCAACTTCTGATTTGATTGGTTTAATACAGATATGTTCTTACCTGATGAATGTATTGATGAATGATATGAAATGATTTCATGTAATTTCAGAAATAGTAAATTGTAAATAATCATACAAAAAGTTTTTCAATATCGTTAATAATCAAGGAAATTCAAATTAAGACAAATTTGAGACATTAACTCACACCTACCATACTGTTATAGAGTTTTAAAACTCCACATCAGTTAGGTTGCTGAAATAATGGACAAATAACTAGATTGAGATGACTATGTGAAAGGTCTTTGAGGTGCTGCCCATCTGTCTTGACAAACACCCCAACAAAGATCTAAGCAAGAAGACCAAGGAGAAACAACACTGAACTCCCATTTATGGTTCATGGCTGCACAAGAAGCCAGTCAGAAACTTTAGGGAGCTTAGAGTAAGGGAAATACTGTGGGATGGGTTGGAAATCAGTGTTAAGTTTTATTCTATTGAATATTGTGCAAAGAGGAGCTAGAAACAGGACAGGAGACAGAAGTAGGAAAAAAAGGATTATGGCAGAGGATGGATCTTTATAATAGTGTATTTAATTATATAATACTTATTATAATATGATATCATCAGAGGATGATAATCATTAAAATGATCATTTAGCACCCTTTCTCTACTAGTTGCAAAGTTCCTGGGGGGGAGGGGACTAAAAATCAGCTCTTGAGCCCTTGTCTTGAGTCTTGCTGTAAAAACTTTACTGGAAAATTTCACCCCCTCTATTCTCCATCCCAAAAAATTGTTTTTGCCTGATCATATGAGGAGGGGGTGTGAGGAAGGTCTTGTCTTCTTCACAGGGTGGCTGCTAGGCACCCTCAAGGAGGACATCCTTCCTCTGTCCTCTTGCAACCCTGAAAAAGTGACAAACACTAATTCATCCTAGTCAGAGAAAGAAAAGAGAAAAATCAAGGAAAGAATGAAGGTAAGTGGCTATACTGGGCTTTAAAGAAAGGGGACTGAAATCCAAGTGGAGCCAGTCTAGTCACCCCAACTGCCACTTAGGGAAGGAACCCAAGATGGTTCTTCCAAGGTAAGTGAAAACTTTGTACTTTGCAGCCTGGGAATTGGTAAATGGGAAAATAGGTGTACTACCCATTAAAGGAGTCAGAAAGGAGGAGTCAGAAAATGAATGATTGGGGAAATATAGAGCATATAAGAAAAAAAAAACTGAAGGTAATTCAGTAAATATGCACAGTACAAGTAAATAAATCAACAGAGGAGATCCTAAAGCTAGAAAGAAGGATTAAATAATAGTAAATTTTTCAAGATAAAGGAAAGTGAACCAATGTGTGATAAAACAGAATCCTGTGAGAATCCAAGAGAAAGAACAACAAAACATTCCAAAATGACTCAAAAGAAAAAAAAATAAGAAACATATCCAGAGTTATTGATTTCAATATGGTAATAAACATTAAATTATCAGATTAGAAAAAAATGAATCCATAGGGGATAGCTTCTCTGAAGAGGGAGTAGCAGTTGTGTAATACCAAAATGTTAATTTGACATTTTCTAAGTCAATATGTTCTCTGCAAGGATCATTTCTTTTTTTTCCTTTTCTTTTTTTTAGGTCTTTTTTTTTTTTTGCAAGGCAAATGGGGTTAAGTGGTTTGCCCAAGGCCACACATCTAGGTAATTATTAAATGTCTGAGGTCACATTTGAACTCAGGTACTTCTGACTCCAGGGCCAGTGCTCTATCCACTGCACCACCTAGCTGCTCCATCTTTTTTTTTTCTTTAGAAAGATTTTACTGATTTTGAGTTTTACGATTTCCCCCCCATTCTTGCTTCCCTCCCCCCACCCCCTCACAGAAGGCAGTCTGTTAGTTTTTACATTGTTTCCGTGGTATACATTGATCTCAGTTGAATGTGATGAGAGAAATCATATCCTTAAGGAAGAAAAATGAAGTATAAGAGATTGCAAAATTGCATAATAAGATAACTTTTTTTCTAAATTGAAGGTAATAGTCTTTGGTCTTTGTTCAAACTTCACAATTTTTTCTCTGGATACATATAATATTCTCCATTGCAGATAGTCCAAAATTGTCCCTGGTTGTTGCATTGAAGGAATGAGCAAGTTGATCAAGGTTGATTATCACCCCCATGTTGCTGTTAGGGTGTACAGTGTTTTTCTGGTTCTGCTCATCTCACTCAGCATCAGTTCATGAAAATCCTTCCATGCTTCCCTGAGTTCCCATCCCTCCTGGTTTCTAATAGAACAATAGCATTTCGTGACATACATAAACCACAGTTTGTTAAGCCATTCCTCAATTGAAGGGCATTTAAGGATCATTTCTATATGAGTTCTATACTACTATACATATATATATATATATATATATATATATATATATATATAATTTCCAGAAAACTACCTAGAGATTTTGAATATAGAAAAAAAGTCCACTGAATATAGAATTGAGTTTAGAAACACTATCCAAAAATACCTCAATGAAAAAAAATTATTTTCCTATAATTCTATAAAGCCAGAAAAATCTTAGAACACATTGATTGCAATCCCATTTTGCAAGCAAGAAAACTGAGGTTCAGATAAATTACATGCCTTGCCTACATATGTAGTTAGTAAGTCATAGAAACAAAATTTGAATTCCTGTCTTCCTAGCACTCTGTCTTCCATACCAAGACACATAGTGGTTAAGTTGAATAATTCTTTCTTTTTTGGGGAGTGGGGTGGGGAAGGCAGTGGGGTTAAGTGACTTGCCCAAAGTGTGCAAGAACCTACAGGTAGGTAATAAGTGTCTCAGGTCAGTTTTGAACTCAGGTCCTCCTGACTCCAGGGTTGGTGCTCTATACACTGTGCTATCTAGTTGACCCAACAGTATTGCACAAGGCTGCTATTCTGCAGCTACTAGCAATTGTAGAAGGAAATAGAATAGTATTTTTCAGCATTCAAAGAAGTCTAAACTGCAATCCAAAATATCATCCCTACTAATGTTTCAATGTTTTCAATATAAGAAGATTGACAATCAACAAAAGAAAGGTATTTGAGACATTCCCACTCAACTTGCAAACATGTCAAACGCTATAAATATTAGAAAAAATCAATAAGTATAATTTCCAAGGAACAATAAGGAATGAAACAAATCACTCCAAGTTTCAGAGATAATTTTTTAACAAAGGAAAAAAGTCTGGGGCAGCTAGGTGATGCAGTGGATAGAGTACCAGCCCTGGAGTTAGGAGGATCTGAGTTCAAATCTGGCCTTAATAATTACCTAGCGGTGTGACCTTGGGCTATCACTTGACCCCATTGACAGGGCAAAAACCAAACAAAAAAAAAAACCCAAGAAAGATAAAGTTTGACTTCTGTAGTTTTAAAAAAAACCCAGAAAAATAAAAGATCAAGATATAACAGATTACCAGGGACTTTTGAATGAGGCAACTAAAGAATATACATATTTTCATTGTGCTTTAGTTCTACTTCTTCACTTTACCTTCTTTTTTCTTAGGTTCTACTTAAATCATTATGCTCTTAAATGCCTTTTTGTCTAAATACCACAAGGTGCCCATATATAAAAATAGGTTAAATATTAAGGCATACCAAAAAAAAATCTCAAATAGATATAAACAAATATTAAACCTCTCATAATATAATAAAAATAGGATTTGATAATGGAAATTTTATCATTGTTCTTAATGAAACTATAGATTATGATATATATCAACCAATACTTTATATTTAGGCAACACATAGCTGCTAAATACTTATAGGAATAGCTAATAAAAGTATAAGAAGACAATAAAACTTTAGTAGTTAAAGATATCAGTGTGCCCCTTTCAGACCTAGACATATTTAACAGAAAGATAAAGAAGTTAAGATGCTAAACAGAATTTTAGAAAAGTTAACTATCATAGATCTCTGGTAATTACTGAAAGGGAACTGAATAAAAAAACAAATTTCTCAGGGCCCTGTTCAAAAATTGACCAGATGCTAGGGCAAGAAAACTAATAAATATTAAGCATCTTTTTAAAAAGGATATCATCTTACAATAAAATTATAGTAAATGAAGGACATTTGAAGAAAGAATTCAAACAAATGGAAACTATACAATATAATCCTAAAGAATATGTAAAAAATAAATCATAGAAATAAAAAGATGATTTCACCAAAGAAAGTTTCTCAACAATGACAAAGCATACTAACATGTTGAAATGCAGGCATGTTAGATAACTTTCAACAAAAGAAAAAGAAAATGAATCAATGAGCTGGATGTAAAACTCAAAAATGAAAATGGGGGGGGCAAGGGGCAGTGGGTGGCTAGATGGCGCAGTGTATAGAGCACCGGCTCTGGAGTCAGGAGTACCTGAGTTCAAATCCAACCTCAGACACTTAATAATTACCTAGCTGTGTGGCCCTGGGCAAGCCACTTAACCCCATTAACTAAGGGGGGGATAAAGGACTTCTGGTGTAAGATTGCAGAATGAGGAAGAAACCCTCTGAAGATCTTTTAAATTCCCCTCCAAATAATTAGAAAACCCCTTCAGAATTGATCTAGAGTCAGAGACGCAGCTTGCCAGCATAGTAGGAAAGGTTTGTCTTGGGGGTGGGAGAAGAGTGGGGCCTGCCACAAGGGTCCAAGCTTGAAGCAATCTGCCAGTAAGACCCCAGTGCCTGCAAACTAGCAGCCCCCTAGGCAGGTGAGTAGTCTGTTTAGCACAGCAATACCCTACCCTAGTGACCCCACCCCCAACACAAGCCACCAGCTTGAACTTGAATCCATTGCTGACCAGCAGTGAAACCACAACCCAGGGTTGACCAACAGTGAGACCTTGCCCTTGGGACAACAGGCTAGGCAGAAAAACCCTGTTTCCATAAGCAACCCAGCAACTGTTGGGGCAGACAGATAACAAGATTCCCTCCTCTAGGACCAACTTCCTGGGCAGAAAAGTCCTCCTGGAGAAGCTTAATCTCACACCCAGGGAAGGTCATCAGGGAGGCTCTACCTCACAGTTCAAGCCAGAATGGAAACCTGTCTTCCATGAAAGCCAACCTGATCCCAGCAGAAAAACCTTGAGATTGTGCAGCAGCAGAGCCCAATTCTCACATAAAAACACGGTCACAAAAAGGTAGAAAAAAATTGAAAAATAAATTAAAAATAAATTTTCTATAGACATTTACTATGGTGACAGAGAGGATCAAGGCATAAACTTAGGGCAAAATAGCTACATGTGAAGCCATAAAGAAAAATATAATTTCATCTCAGATACAAAGAGAATTTCTGGAAGTTTCAAAAAATTGTAAAAGCATATTAGAAAATTAGAAGAAAAATTGGGAACAGAATTGAGAGTAATGCAAGAGAATCATGAAAAAAAATCAATAGTATGGGGAAAGATATTCAAAAATTTACCAAGGAAAATAATTCCCTAAAAATAGAATTGGCCAAAGGGAAAAGGAAGTACAGTAACTCACTGAAGAAAGTATAATTGCTTAAAAATTAGATAATGACTTTATTAGACATCAATGCACAATAAAACAAAATTTTTAAAAGGTTAAAAAAGTAAAAGAAAATGTAAAATTTCTCATTGGAGAACAACTGACATAGAAAATAGATTCAGGAGAGAGAATATAAGAATTATTAGACTACTTGAAAGCCATGATCAAAAAATAAAAGCCCTGGCAATATCTTCCAAGAAGTTATCAAAGATTTATAGTAATCTGCTGTTTGATAAACCCAAATTGCCCAACTTCTAGGATAAAAACTCTCTCTTTGATACAAACTGTTGGGAAAAACTGAAGTTAGTATGGCAGAAACTTGCATTTAGACCAACATCTCACACCCTGTACCAAGATAAGACCAAAATGGGTGCAGGTTTTAGATAAAAAAAGACAATATTATAAGCAAACTAGGAGATCAAGGAATAGTTTACCTATCAGATCTATGGAAAGGGAAGCAGTTTATGACCAAGGAAGAGATGGAGAACATCATTAAAAACAAACTGGATAATTTTGATTACATTAAATTAAAAAACTTTTGCACAAAGCCACTATAACCAAAATCAAAAGAAACGTAGTCAATTGAGAAGCAATTTTTACAATTATTTCTAACAAAGGATTCATTTCTAAAATATATAGAGAACTGAGTCAAATTTATAAAAAAGCAAGCCATTCTCAAATTGACAAATAGTCAATGGCTTGCAAAAGCAATTTACAGATGAGGAAATCAAAGCTATCCATAGCCATATGAAAAATTGCTTTAAATCATTACTGATTAGAGAAATGCAAATTAAAACATCTCTGAGGTATAACCTCACTCCTCTCAGATTGGCCAATATGACCAGAAAGGAAAATGATCAATATTGGAAGGGATGTGGGAAATCTGGGACACTAATGCATTGTTGGTGGAGCTATGAACTCATCCTACCTTTCTGGAGAGCAATTTGGAATTATGCCCAAAGGGCAATAAAAATGTGCCTACCCTTTGATACAGCAGTTTACAGATGAGGAAAGCAAAACTATCCATAGACACATGAAAAATTGCTTTAAATCATTACTGATTAGAGAAATGCAAATTAAAGTGTCTCTGAGGTACCACCTCACACCTCTCAGCCTGGTTAATATAACCAGAAAGGACAATGATCAGTGTTGGAAAGGATGTGTGCTTACATGCTGGCAGAACTCTTATTTGGTGAGAGGGTATAGAGTGAATGACTTATTTGCTTAAAAAAAGTTTATTTTTTTAAACCAGTAGAAATGCTTTGATAGTAAAAAAAAACCCCAATATATTTCACTTAAATTCTAATGAAGACACTTTAAGAAGATGAAGTGTAATGGGCAGAGCATGATAGCATATTTTTGTATATTCCTTAATTCCTAGCAGAGTATTACAGAAGGCCCTTGGAAAATTTTTTGAAGTTTAATAAATATGAAAAGAAGAATGTATGGACATTTGCATATTGAATCTGATTTCATAAAACCATTACTTTGGATACCTGAAGTTTTGAAATTTTGGTTATCCCAAGTTTTAGGACTGCTGTAACCAGCCTTGAGCATTTTAGTTCTGCAGAACTATTTCCAAGTCCTGTAGATAAGGGAGGGCCTGTTCACTTGCTTGACACACCCCATCTTTTCTTAAGGTTTATAACTGATTCATTCAATGTGGTTCTCCTAGCAGCTTGGAATGTGAGACCTCAGTCTGAAAGCCCAATTATAAATAAATTAGCTCAGATACTTCTTAGTTTGGAACATTTTTTAGTCTCCAGGGTGGTCTGTGGAAACAGGAGGGATTATGTCTCCATAGTGTCTCTTATTCATATGACTGAATGGCAGTAAATTACCTTCTAATTTTCTTAATTGTGGTTTTTCTAGAATAAATATGGTCTTTGATTTCAATGTGACATTATCATCTCTGTTAAAGTAGTTTCTCTTGAAATTATTGCTAACCATCTTCATTTGGCATTTATTCATTCATCCAACAGTCATTTATTACATATCTTTTCAATACATGGTCCTAGAATTGAAATGGATGTATGAAATCTTCTTACTTCAGGTATTTCAATACATTGAGAATTTCTAAGTTATTGGATAGGCCTATGGTTAAATGATTTAATCAAGAGGGCAGCTAGGTGGCATAGTGGATAAAGCACAGACCATGGAGTCAGGAAGACCTGAGTTCAAATTTGAACCTCAAGAAACTTAATACTTATTTAACTATGTGACCCTGGGCAAGGCACTTAATCCTATAGCCTTGCAAAAATAAAAACAAGTAAATAATTAATTGTTGATTAAATTAGAGGTAACTAAGTGACTTGGTTGATAGGATCCTGGATCTGGATTCAGAAAGACCTGGATTCAAATTTGATTTCAAATACTTATTAGCTGTGTAATCCTGAGCAAATCACCTAATATCTGCCTTAATAGACTGGAGAAGAAAATGGAAAACCTCTCTGGTAACTTTGCCAATAAATTCAAAAAGCAAATATGAAGAATCAGACATAAACTGAACAAGATTATGAAATCTAAATATAAGAACACATTCCAATGCCAAATTAATCAATCTTTTAAAAAATTTCTCCTATGTTTTGAATTGCCAATCTAATCCTGAAATGAGTCTGGGGTGATCAAGGCTTTATCCCAGGGTACTAAAATTTATAAGATTTGGCAGCACTTTTTTTATTCTTTCAGTTTGTAGAAACAACTAAGTTTAATATCTGCTGAATATGAATAAGAAATTACCAGATGCCATGACTTCACATTTGCAACTCAGAGCCTGCCCTGGTCTTCCCTGCTTTGCTCATTTCCCAGGTGAGGGGCTCTATCCAGTAACCCCTGTCTAATCTAATATCTTTAATAGTTTATTAACATTTCTTGATCTCAATAATTCTCCTGTTAGCTCTAACTGAGGAATGTGGGTTTAGAATGTTTATCTCTGTCTCCCCACAGGGTCTGTCCTTTTGGATAGATCAAAGGGAAAAGGTTTTGTCTGTGCAGATCTTTGCAAATGTGCATCTCAAGGAAAGGCTTTCAAGTTGTGTATTAGATGGAGAGTCATCCCGTGAAGACAGGAAAACTGCTCAGTTGACTCCTTGAAAAGAAATCCTGGAGAAAATCCGATCTTGCCAGATAAATCAATGACAAACAAATATATAACCTGATATTCTTTAAGATGGAATTAATAATTCTTGAGTAATATATTTCTGATCAGAAGTTTGTCTCTTAACCTTTAACTAAGATTTATAAAGTGCAGTCTGCTATGTGAGGCCTGTCTCCAAAGATGTTGACTACACCTGTGTCAATACTATTTGGTTATCACAATGTTAGTATCTTGATCACCAAACTTTAAGATAAAGGACATCCTGGATGAACAGAGAGAGAGAGAATTCTATTGTTTGTAAACATTTGCTCTTCAGCATAAGTGGAATTCTTTTCAATAAGAATTTTCAGTAAAAATTATAAGGTTTGAGAGAACTGTATTTGTAAAACCACGTCATCTTTGTGAAATCTCATTGGTTGGCCACCTAAATTTTTACTGCTCTTTGCCTAAATTGTATAAAAATTCCCCAAAATGCTGGGCCAATATTGATATTTGTAAGGATGCCATCCACCCATGGTTTTGGTAAGATCCTAGAGAGAATTAAACTTCAATTATAAATCTAACTTTGTTGTTTCATTTTAGCAAAAGGGAAATAATGATTTAACACCCCATTGGGGTCTACCAAGGTTTTTGTGCATAGACCTAGCCTGTCTATGCACGAGTCTCTCCCACTAGAGCTGTGTCTTGGTGTGTGTCTTCCTTCACAGGATCGTGAGCCCAAAGCTCCAAAGACTTGTCACAATTCTCTCTCCCACTTCATCTGATTTTCTCTAAAAATTTGGTTTATCAGCACCTTTCTTATTGTTTACCCAGAAAGTCAGCATGGCTAATTATGGTTCAATATGCACCATTTCTCTCTGTTTTATTAGATCCTACCAGGTTTAGGAAAATTCTTCATGCCTTTGAAGATGCAGGAGAATCCACACAGCAATATTTTGGCTAGTCTTTTGTCTTCTTTAATATCTTCCAGGAAAATTCTTTTCAAATACTACTTCAAAAATGTAAGATTTGAATTTACTCCCAAATTAGTCAGTTTCATCATTTTGTCTGGGTTTTTAAAACAATGGAAATAATGCCTTACTTGGTATGATTCATTTTTCTGTTCTTAGGAACTATTTTTTCACAATTAGAAAATGTCTCAACCCACTAAGGGAAATTAATTCTTATTACCTCTTATTTATATGGACATGATGACAGATGTAGCTACCTTAGTGGTTCCTAGAACTTTAGCAAGGTTGATACCAATGTACATAATA
This sequence comes from Macrotis lagotis, assembly GCF_037893015.1. NCBI lineage: Eukaryota > Metazoa > Chordata > Mammalia > Peramelemorphia > Peramelidae > Macrotis > Macrotis lagotis. The sequence goes on along the minus strand of NC_133666.1, from coordinate 541,802,451 downwards.
TCAACATACACAATTTGCCTTCTGAGTAAAGCCAACCCCTTGAAAAGTGAAGTATATTTGCCAAGTTTATTAGAAAGTTTGATTAAAGTATGTGGATCATCTAACTCAAATTTTTGGCTGAATGTGAAGAAAAACATTTAACTAAATTTTAGTTGTGGGATAATCTCATGTGGAAATGATGGCAGATTTATTACCACAGAAACTTAAAACTAGTCTGAATCAAATCCTAGAAAATACAATAAATACTGTCCAGTTGTTTTTCAAATCTGAATTGTGGTGTGAGAAAAGTTTATGATGAGCAACTTCTGTTCCTGGACCTAGTTTTTCCCCCTAGGTCCTAACTGTACCTAACTTGATTTTCCTAGTTTGTCATCTTGCTTCAATTCAATTCAATTCAATTCAGGGAATTATATTAAATGCTTTCCTTATAAGGCACTATGCTAAGTGTAGGAGATATGACAACTGTAACATTCTTTTTAAAACAAATGACCCTGTCAATGCCTTTTTAGCAATATTGCCAAAAGTTTTCTAGCTGGTTAGAATTTGAATTAATGATTGCTTTTTGTGGAGTTTTAACATGATTGGTAGACTGAAGTATAAGATGATCTATGAAAATTTAAGGTTACACATTATTTCATGCCATGAAACTTTCATATGGTAAGAAATAACATCAGTGCCTAGTTTTCTTGAAGGGTCTTGATTTTTAAGATTATCATTTTTACTTTTCAAAGCAATGGTTTGGTAATTTTGAAGCACTTTTGATAGGAGCAATAGAGAAAGTAATAAAATCATTTTTATAAAGTTTGTTTAGCTTTAGAATCAAATCATTCTAGTTTTTTAATAGGCTTAATGATAGACTACATACAAAAGATTTGATTTTGACAGTGAAACTTTTGTATTAAGAAAACTTTATTTGTATTTTTAAACATATACACTACTGTAACAATGTATTTTAAAAAATTAATAGTCTTATTTCTAGCCTGTCGAAGTACTTTTGGTGGGAGGAATGCGGATAAAAATAAAACCATTTTGTACAAAAAAGATTATTTAGCTTTAGAATCAAATCATTCTAGTCTTTTAATATGTTTAGAGATCTGCTACATATATAAGATTTGGTTATGTATGGTGGAACTTTTTGTATTAAGGAAACCTTATTTGTATTTTAAATATTTACACTACTGTAACAAGATTTTTTTAAAAAAGCTAGTAGTCTGATCTCCAGCTTGTTTAGTCTCCCTTTTTTTCTTTTTGAAGAATAAGATTGATTTCTTCCAATCCCTAGATCAATATTAACTTGCACCACAACTGTCTGATCAGATTGTTATTATCTACAAATCCCTATCAGTTATTATTCCTTTCTCATCATCATCTATTTTAATTTAATAGAACAGGATAGAGTGCAATCCTGTTTGCCCTTGTGATTCTGCATTACCTCACCCCCAAGGAATCTGCAGTTGAAGAGAGAAATGTACCTCTTCAGACTACCCTGCTTACTGTACAAATATTTGTAAACTAGTTATGTACTCAGTGTTCATGGTCACATTATCTATCCTTAGCTATCTGTGTGTTTCTGGTCACTGCAAAGCCAGGTATGTTGCTAGTGGTGACAATCATAAGATTAAGCACACAACAGATATGAACTTTGGCTTGGAGCAGGCTTTTTCCCCTTCAGAATCTATTAATACCCTCTGTAATCTGTCAGAGATCAGAATCCTATAAGGAAAAACAAAGGATGGATATATAATAGACCACAAATTGAACTAGAAATCAGGAGACTAGGGTTCTAGCCTTAGCACTGCTAATAATTAGTTATGTTAACCTGACAGAAATCACTTGACTTCTCTGGATCCATTTTTTTAAATCTATAAAATGAAGGTGTTGGACTAGCTCAAAGATTATTAAATTTTTTTATGTCATGGACCACCTAGGCAGTTTGATGAAGTCTGTGCACCCCTTAGAATACCATTTTAAATGCGTAAAAGAAAATAGAATTATAAATAAAACTAATTATATGAAATATGATTATTAAAACTTTTTAAAAAAACAAAGTTTATGTTTTGTAGGCTAAGACTCCTTGGACTAGATACCCAAGGTCTCTTGAAATTTCAGCAGTTCAAGAACACAAATTCAGGATAGCTTGTTATGGTAGAACAATAAGAGAAAGCTTCAGTAATTTAACTATTTACAATAAATTCTATGAAGGAAATGTTTTAGTTTTTGTTATTGAAAAGACTTTGATAAATACAATTTATGGACATCATCTTTTTCTATTTTTATGTTCTTTAGCATTGGATTAGAAGGTAAAGCTTCTCTGAAAGTCACTAATCTGTGAATTTTTAAGAAGAAATCGACCTTGAGCAGTTTGCTGCTGAAAAGACTGTATTAAGTTATTTGAATTCTTAGAGACTCATCCTGTGGTGTCCCAGCAGGATATTGTTATTAGATAAGCTAACTAAGGTCAGCCATACCCAAGTCAAATATTTTCTGATAGAAAATATTTTAGGAGAAAAAAAATAAGATATCTAAGTTTTGCATAAACATTTATTTTGAAACCCAAGCTTCATCTCAAATAGGGGTTCCAGGATTTTCTTTAACTCTGGGTGATGACTCTTCCAAGAGAGGTTGGTTGAAAAGAGCCAAGAGTTTCTTTCATACCAGAACAGAGATCAACTATGTGGAAGAGATGCTGCCAATATTGGCAGCCTGAACAGGGAGGGCTAGAAAACTTCAAATGCTAATTATATCAAACACAAAAGATTGTTGGCATAATAAATTCTCCTGAATGAGCGACAAGTGGGCATTCAATTCGGGAGCTGAACTTAATGCCCACATAATCTCTTCTAAACTATGAGCCCTTGGTAGATTTTAGCTCTTGGTAGATTGAAGGAAAAAAGCTTATATTTTGTGAAAAATAATTGTTAAAGTTCATCTTTGCAGAGTCTTCTCCTATGCTAGTCCAAAATGAATAGACCAGTTTCTAGTACTATAAAGAGCACTGGACTGGGAAGCAAGAGACTTGGGTTATAATTTGACTTTGCTAATATATAGGTGTGTGGCCTTGGATAAGTCACTTTATTTCCATGAACCTCAGTTTCTACACCTATAAATGAAGAAATTGGTCTCGGTGACCTCTAAATTTCCATCATTTTTAAATTTATCAAATCTATGATTCTTATTTCAATCAGATATTCATTCAACAAATATTTATTGGACACCTACCACATATAAAATAAATCAACTATAGCAGGACATTAAGATAATTCATAATAAATGAAGTCCTGATGATACAGTGATTCCTTTTTTTGTAACTTATTTTATTTTCCCCCACTTACAGCAAGTTTTAATATTCACTTTTAAAACCTTGAATTTTGAATTCTCTCCCTTCTTTCCACCCCAATCTTGCTCATTGAGAAAGCAAGTTCTTTGATCTAGATTAAGAATGTATATAGTTTTGAAAAATATTGCCACAATAGTCATGTTGTAAAAAGTAATCATAACCTGCCCCCCCCCAAGAGAAACCTCAAGAAAAATAAAGTTTAAAAAAAAGCATGCTTCAATCTGTACTCAGATGCCATCATCTCTGTTTTGGGGATGGATCATATTCTTTATCAAAAGTCCTTCAGAGTTCTCTTGGGCTGTAGTATTGCTCAGAAAAGTTAAGTCTTTTAAACTGATCATCCTGCAACATTGCTGTTACTTTGAAAATACAGTAATTCTAATGTCTAAAAATACCATTCCTCTTCCTTTATTGAATGATTTATGTCTTTTCTTCTTCTTGAGAAGAAAAATCTAAAACTAGGGAAAAATACTTAAATTCAGTTGCAGTCGCATTGTTCTCCCACTCCTACCCCCCAAAACTCAACAAAATCAACTATGTCAAATGGGAGAAGCTAGCATTGCTCTTAAAACCAGTCAGTTAATGACAGGGAATGAGGTCTAACAGTAGAATTACCCTTTGTTTTCTGGGCTTATAGTTAGACATCCTCTGTCCAGGAGACCAGGCATATATATATATATTTATTTATATGGCTTTATGTACACACATATACACATATATTTGTATAGATATAGGTGTTCATGTATATAAACACACATATTTATACATATATATATATATATTTTTTTTTTCACTTATTTACTACCAGTTGTTAGAAAAACCTTCCAGGCATTGATGATGCCACTAGGGAATGGGTTAATGGAACTTGGGATCTGACTTTGCTCTCTCCTACTAGGAAAAAAGTAAGTGATTACCACAGGGCAAATGGACAAATGAGTGGATGCTGCTAAAGAAGATCTAATCTTTAACTTTCTAAGAAGTTAACTGTACAGTCAGGACTTCAAGGCACTAGCATGACTGCCAAGTTTCCTCCCCATGATATAGGCTTCGGTCAAAAAAATAAATGAACTAAAATAAGAATCTTTTGGTTAAAAAAAATAATTCTTAAGAATCTTATTCATTCAAGTGGAAGAATTCAGCCAAACTGGAATAGACCTTGTTGTTCCCAAGAAAATCTTAGTGCTGACCTGTAGTCAGGACAGAATTATATGGTGACTGGGAGAAGACCAAATTCTCCCAGGAAAAAATGCAAGGAATTTAGGTTCAATAGAAGAAAACATACAGTACCTGCTAGAGCACTGAATGAGGCACTTACCAGGTAGGTTCCAAGTTTAAGTAAGGCATAGAACTTCTAGTCTGAGAGGCTCTAAGACAAACACGATGCCTATAATAGAAATAATACATAATGTACATAAAACAGATGTAAGCAAAAAATCTAAGAGAGCTATAGGCTTTTTCAGTGATGGTCAGGATGCCAACAGAACTTCTTGTGCCTAAATTTTTGGGGACATCTCTTTTATCAAAACTTTAAGATAATTTTTTTGGTGGATGAGACAAATGAAGACATTTTATTCAATTAGATGCTTGGTCATTTGTTTTTCTGATGATTTGCCTGACCTGTGATTAGAATCTGTATTAGAAAGAGGCTCCAGGGACAGTATATTTCCATTTAATCACCCAGAACCTGAGCATAGACTGAGATCCTCAGAGTAGAATTAAAGATACTGCCATCACAGGAGGAAAATATCCACAGAACAACATGACCTGAAAAGTGAATGAGACAGTGACAAAGTCATCTGTGAAGCCCCTTGGGAAATTACTTTGGACAGTAGGCATGGAATTTGAGTCAATGTTTAAAGGATGAGTGGGAATTCAATATGTGCAAGTGGACATGAAGAGCAGTGAGAACAAAAACATCCCTGAGGCAATAGAGTTCAGGGAAGAGAATGTGTTCCACATGACCTCCATCCCATTACTCCTTGGGCAATAATCTCTTCTGACACTATTTATTTCCATTAGCCAAAAAATGAGTAATTAGAGTAGTTGATCTACCTGTATGTGGGACAGAGGTGGAGTCAGGGGTGGAATGCATTTCTCTCCCACTTCTCCCACACCCTCCTTGATTTTAAGAGCATCTCTGTTACTTTTAAAGCAAATGGAGGAATTAAAGTCAATTTGAAGCTTATTATTTAGTTATGGGTGCTGCATGTTCCACATAGCTATTCCCTCCGGGATTTTTTCCCTTTCACAAAACACAAATAGAAATCAGATAAATGTGCATTCCATTTTTCTAAGTACAGGAATTCTGAGAAGCTGGTTGGTTTGGCACTTGACTCTTTTTGCTTCCAGGGAAAAAGGCAGAGGTATGTGGGAGAGGCACTAAGCTCTCAGCTAACCTCTGTTAACCGTTTTTTCCCCCTCTGCTAACCTTTTGCCATTCCTCTGATAAATCCCTAAGACAGAACTTAGCTTCTCCTGATTCTGTTAATGGACATTAATGGAATTCAATCTTTTGTCCTGAAGTTCTTGAGTTTAATCACTTAACCATTTTGTGATTCAGATTTTCCATAGCCAAGACAGCATTTGCAGACTCTCACCTCTGTATCAGGACTACTAGGGTTTGCTTCCCAGAGAGAAGAAAACCTCTCTCAATGCCAGTCCTAGCAGCAACATAAATATCCTCTGAATATGACTCCAAGAAGGTGGGAATGTGCTCTCACCTGAAAGGACACAATTGCATCTTTTTTATTTTTTGGCAAGGCAATGGGGTTAAATGATTTGCCCAAGATCACACAGCTAGGCAAATATGAAGTATCTGAGGTTGGATTTGAACTCAGGTCCTCCTGACTCCATGGCTGGTGCTCTATCCACTGTGCCACCTAGCTGCCCCCAACACAACTGTATCTTGTTCAGTTACTTTACCTGCTACATGTACATGGTGATCTAATGATATAAACCCTGCTGTAGTAGAACATGAACAAGTGAACCCTTGCCCAGAGTTTTATTACTTGTGGAAATTAGTAGGAGAAAGACTCTCCTCTCTCCACACTTACTCTTATTCTGTTATATTCTCATACCTGGAACCCCTACATCACTCAAACTGGTGTATTCATTTTTTTCTTTATCATGATATCAATGCTTCCATATCCACCTTTGCCTCTACTCTTCATTCTTCCTCAACAATCTTTTTTTCTCCTTTTTGCCTCCCTTCCTTCAAGGTCCAACTCTTTCCTGACCAATTAGTGCACACATTCTTCTCTAACTTCTTATGGAAGACTTCTATTTGTTTGACTCATCCAACACTAAATCAAAGGCTGATTTTAATGGGTAGAGAGACAGGAGACTCTAATGACTAGAGACAACTTTAGAGTCAGTATGTGTCTCTGCCACATACTGGCTTGGTAAATGACCACAGACAAGTCACTTTACCACTCAGTACCCAAAGCAATATTCTGGGTTAATAATAGCTCTTATCTTGGAATCAATGAACTTAAAAATTATATGTATATATATATATATACATATATAAATAGTATGTATATAAATATATCTGCTTTCAATATATGCACATATATACATATACCCATATGCATATACACAAATGCATATACATAAAGATATATTAATAGCTGGTTTTCAATAAATACATACACATGAATATATATTGTAGTTACTTTTCAATATAATTATTTTTCCTTTGTAATCTTACATATTTTGTCTTATGAATTTAAAAACATGATTTTGAGAAGAGGTCCAAAGGCTTCTCCAGACTGCCAAAAAAGATTAAGGACTCTTGTTCTAGGGTTATAAATGGCAGAGCAGTTCCAGACTGGCATTAGTAGAGAGGGTTTCCTCACCGGAAGTGCCCCATTCCAATGAACTGACAGATTCAGGATAAAAAAAAAGCAAAAAGCATAAAAGTTGTTTAGAGATGTATATCACTGATAATTTGATTTTCAAAATATTTGAAAGAGAAGTTACTAAATATTTAGAAAAGAGTAAAAATATTTGAAAGAGAAGTTATTAAATATTTAGATGAGTAAAAATGTCTATCAATATATAATCAATTAGTACAAATAAGCATTTATTCAGCTCCTACCATGTGCCAAGTTGAGCCAGCTAGCTGGTTCAGTAGTTAGCACTGGAGGAATCAGGAAGACCTGAGTTCAAATTCTCACATATTATGTAGTCACTTAACTTCTATTTATCTTAATCCATGGGAGAAGGAAATGGCAAATTACTCCAAGTATCTTTTCCAAGAAAACCCCCTAGACAGTATTGGCATAATAGAGTACATGGAGTCACAGAGTAAGGCATGATTGAATCGACTGACAATGTGTCAAGTCCTGAGATATAAAGTAAAAAAGAAACATATGTATATACATATATATATATATATATATATATAAATGTATAAAAATACAAATACAAATATAATAAATATAAAAATATAACATTCTCTGCCCTTAAAGAGTTTACATTCCAACAAGGAAATGATAGGCACATATATTGATGTAAGAGAGATCATGAAGTTGATCCTGGTTCTTGGTTCATTCTATTGGATCCCATGCTTAGATAACATCTGGTGACTGACCATTTACCAGTAACTATTCACTAATACCCATTTACTAAGACTATTTGTGCAATGGTTGATTCCTTGGTCCCTATGCTGGGATTCATTTCTAATAGTACCAGAGTTGGCTTAGTGGCAAAATGACTTCTGTTCTCTCAGGCTCCCATACTTTGGAATGTGTTATATGGAACTAAGTCTTTCCATCATCTCCCATGTAGGAAAGGGGATTTTTCTACTTTCCTTCCTGGAGCAATGATGAGTGCATACTAATAGCAGGAAAAAATATATTCAAGATATAGAGGGAGAAGGCATGTTCAAGGAGGGGAAGTCACTAACAATTAAGGGGACAAGGCAACAAGACTTTGTCTTGAAGGAAGCCAGTGGTCCCAAGCAGCGAAGGTGAGAAGGAAGAGCTTTTCAAGTATGGTTGACAGCTAGCACAGAGATACAGAAAAAGAACTGAAGTGTGTCTAAGGAATAGAGAGTAAGTCATTTGGAATAGCTACCCCAAAGAAAGCATTAATAGGAGCAATGTATAAAAGACTAAATTCAAAATGACTGACTCCTAACCCTATTTTCTCATTTCTATAAAACTCTTGAAAATGATGTAACACACATCAGGAAATGATAAGGCAGTAGTTAGGCTTTCATCAATATTGTCTATAACATATCAGAGATCACAATTTCATAGTCAGTCAGCATTTCTTTGTTTTAATCCCCCCAAAATATTCAGTTTTATTTGTCAGTTAATACAAATAGATGTGTACTAGGAGCTCAAAAATATACCTCTATTAGACTTCAGACTTCTTTTTCACACAGGTCCCTAGAGCCTTGTGCCTCACACAAGCGAGGTCTTGAGTAATGTACCTGCACCTCATAAAAAACCACATAATGTTTGAAAGCATAGAGAACACAAGATCCCACTGGGTTTATTTTTGTTTATTAAAAATGTCAAGTCATGTGGATTCTGGGAATTCTTCTCTCATATCATACTCACACTAACAAGTCTGGCCACAAAGCGTGGTAACTACCTAATTTCAAAGGTATATGGGTTTATACATGACCAACTTCCTTAGTCTATCCAAACAAACTTTTTGCTAAACCTATGGAGGTATCCAGGCTTTGTTCATATGTATTGAATAATTTGTTCTTATATGAAAAAGGTGCTCTTGTCTGAAAAATTTATCAATTAGTCTTAATTGATTGATCTTCAACTACCTCTACCAACCCAAGTCTGGACTTGCTCTGTAATTTATAGCCCTAGAATAGGTGTCCTTTTTTTTCCTCTTTGAATACATTATTTTATTGTTGCTATTATTCTGAACTTGTCAAACACCAGCAAATAAGAATAATCCTAAATATAAAGAATAAAGAAAGAGGATTATACATGAAACTGAATTTCTATTATATATAGTTTGTTTTTCGAAGTATGTAATACATTTAGCTCATTAGAATGAAAGATAAAAGACTGAATACTTAATATGCTAGGCACTACACTATATTAAGTGCTTAGAATCTAAATATACAGTATAAGCAAAAAACCCGATTCCATTCTAATGGAAGAAGACAACTAATTAAGTGGACTGTTATGTCTGTGTGTGGGGGGGGGGTGAGAAAGAGAGAGAGAGAGAGAGAGAGAGAGAGAGAGAGAGAGAGAGAGAGAGAGAGAGAGAAGGAGAGAGAGAAGGAGAGAGAGGGAGAGTTGGGGCAGGAAGAGAGAGAAGGAGTGTGAGAGAGGGAGAAGGAAAGAGAGGAGGAAGAAGAGGGAGAGAGGGAGAGGGGGGGGAGGGTTGAGGAAGACAGAGCCATTTTCCTAAGGACAAAGGTGGAATTCTGAAAAGTTAGAATGATTGGCCAGTAGAACAGGAATTCTTAATCTGTTTTTGTGCATTAACCACTGTTGACACTGATGAAACTTTTGGATCCTTTCTGAGAATAATGTTTTTAAATGCATTAGATAAAATACATAGGGTTACAAAGAAAACCATATAGAAATGCCATTATCAATATTTTTTAAGTATCAATAAATGCCAGACCCTGTGCTAAGCACTGGGCATGTTATCTCTTATTTTAGGTGGAGTAGAATGATTTGAACTCAGCTGACCCTCCCCCCCCATAGCTAGAACAATAGTATTTATGTAACTTTAAAATATTTATCTTCATAATAACTCTGGAAGATCTGTACTTATTAAGAGTCTGAAGGTGAATTTGAACTCAGGATATCCTGACTCCAAGTCCAATACTGTCCATTGTAGCCACCCAGTTGCCTATATACTTTTAAAATTTGTAGAACAAAATGCATAACCACATCCATATTTATATATGTATGCCTATGTTTATCTTTATCTATATCAACTATATCCTATCTATCATCTATCTATCTGTCTATCTATCTATCTATCTATCTATCTATCTATCATTTTTCTATCTTTTACAGGTCTATGAAAGAAAGGTGCTGATCAAGAGCAAAGTTTTGATCCCAAACTAATTAACTAAAGTGTCTCCTTCAACAAGGTATCGTATATATAAATGTTAAAATTCTATTATATTCCTTGATGGGTGATACCACAATGGTCTCTTCATTCACAGTTTCTTTGATAAATAAAATATAAATTGGAAGATGTTTGCTTTCTAGAAGTACTTTCTTTGTCATGAAATGTGTCTTGAACAAAGAATACAAAAAGAAGAGAGATCATCTATAGATAGTGAAGTCTTTGGCTGCTAAATTGTATATGATACTTGCTTATTATATTAAACTTCCAAATATTACAGAACCTCCTCAACAAGATTCATGACTACTCAAATGATGTAAACTTACCAATCCATAAAGGAATACTAAATAGATGAAAAAAACATCTATTGTCCTTACATGAATACATTGAGTTAGTTCAGTTGTCTTCGATAGGCACTTCAGCTGTAAAATGATTTGGGACTAGAACTGAAAAAAGAGGAAGGAATGCTGGATGGTATTTGGAAAATGCAGTGCTTTTAGTAGGCTCAAGTTACTTTGTAACATAAAAGTCTATTTTTTTAGATAGCATTATTCTGTTAATGTTATTTTACTAGGAATCTTGGAATTCTAAAATCTTTAAATATTTAAAACTGCAAATGACCCAAAGGGCAAATAGAAACCTGTGGCAAGAATCAATAGATTGCAGTATATATTACCAATGATTGCAGTAACAATTTTTATTAAAAGTATAAACCTTGAAATGTATGATTAGAAAAAGAGGAGCTAATCATGTTTTTGAAGCATGGGATAACAATAGGATAGTTTGAGTGCTATAGTGGTATTCATGGAACACTAAATAGACAAAGAAAGTTCCAAGAATATTGGGTAGATTCTTTATTGATTATTGAAAGGAAGACATGGGCAAGAATTGAACAGGTTGAGAAATCATGGTTAGTTCACAATCTGCACCATTAAAGTGAATACTTCACAGTTATACTGAAATATTAAAGCTAACTTGTTATAGTTTATGTTTTGGTTTTCCCCAACTAGCTTGTAAATTCCATCATGGCATAGCAATTATCAGAATGCCTTACACAGAGGAAACAGTCACTATTTGTTGTTTGATACTGAAGGGGCTTACTGTATCTTTAATTATATTTATGCTTACCTCTTTCTTTACCACCTCTATATCTATACCCATATCTATAACTATACTTACATTGATATTGTTGGGATAATATATTTTTATCTATATCCCTATCTACATCTCTTTCTGTAGCTTTCTCTCCATCTACCCATCTATTCATTCATCCATCTATCCATCCATCCATCCTATCCATATACTCCCTTCCTTCCCCACTCCACCCTGCCCCCCAGCACTTGCAGGTCCATAGAAGAAAGGTGCCACGTAAGGGCAAAAATTTAATCCTAAACCAATTAAAATCCTCATTAAAGATTTTCTCCGGAAAAGAGTAGTTCTCATGTCAATCTCCTGCATATGCTATTTTCTCCAAACTCTTTTTTTGGAATTTGCCTTGTTAGAATTAATTAGAATTCTTTCTTCTTCCTCCTTAGCTTATGCTAGACCACTAGGAAGAGAGAGGAAATTTAATCTCTTGATTAAAGAGTTTTATAGATTAAAATAAACAAAATTGAGCAAAAATTTCATCTATACAGAAAAAATAGGATCAAATAAGTTTATAGAAATTTGATAGACAATGCAACTCAATTGCTAATAAATTGCCTTCGAATAGATTTTTAAAGACAAAAAGGACTAAATGCTTTTCCTTCAATCAGTCAATAAATCAACAAATATTTCTTAAGTATCTACTATGTATCAGTCACTGTGCTAGGTAATGAGTTTGTAAAAATAAAAAATTCAATAATTCCCTACTCACAAATAGTTTATATTATCTCAAGAAACACAATACATTTCACATAAAGATTGTCCCAAAAGGCAAAGCAATGTTTTTTTGTTTTAATAGCTTAAAACAGCCTACAAAATGACTCTTTGGCATGGAAAATAGATACAAAATAAACACAAGGTAAGTTTCATGGGCTAAAGGTACCAGCTTCTGAGGAAAACAAGGAAGGCTTCATATAGGAGGTGGTGTTTGAATTGAGTTGAGTAAAGGAAATTAGGGATTTTATGAGGTGAAGTTTCTGAGGGAATACATTCCAGGCACAGAAATAACTTTACAAAGGCAAAGACAGTTTGTCAGGACTTTAAAATGTGTGAAGGGGAGTAATGTTTAATAAACCTATAAAGATAGCTTGTAATCAGGCTGTGAAGGACTACAAATGACAAGCATACATAAATATAAATATAAATATATATGTATTATATAGTTTAGATGTATATTTTATATAGTTTATATTTTTCCTGGAGGTAATAGGGAGTCAGAGAAATTTATTGAGCAGTGGAGTGACATGGTAGGACTTGTGTTTTAGGAATACCATTTTGACAGCTCTGAGGAAAACAGATTGGAAAGGGAGAGACTTGAAACAAGGAGACCAGTAAGAAAACTATTGTTATGTGGAAAAAAATAAAGGAGTTGTATCATTCCTTACCTGTTGCACTAGTTTGGGTCTTCTCTGATTTTTCCACAATGATTCAGGAAGCACATTATTGGGGAAAATCTCATAACTTCGAAGTTCCCAGCAGCCTTGGATCTTGACCTCATCATGATCCTCTGTACCTCTGAGGGTGGAAGAGAGCCATGAAGTCCAAAATCTCCATTAAATAAGAAGCTTGCATACCATTCCCCTACTGCCACCTTCAGCTTTATGTATGTTTTGTCATCTTCCTCAGATTCTAAGTTTCTTGAGGGCAGAGACTTTCTATTTTATATTTGTACCCTGAAGCAATTGCAGTGCTTGTCATATACTGGATACCTAAAAAGCGTTTTTTTTTTTGTTTTGTTTTGTTTTTAGGTTTTTGGGGTTAAGTGGCTTGCCCAAGGCCACACAGCTAGGTAATTGCTAAGTGTCTGAGGTCGGATTTGAACTCAGGTACTCCTGACTCCAGGGTGGTGCTCTATCCACTGCACCACCTTGCTGCCCCCTAAAAAGTTTTTTGATTGATTGATTTGATGAGAGAAAGCACCTGCTCTTTCATTGGATGGTGGCTTTGTCAGTGGAGAGAGGCTAAACATGTGAGAGATGTGGATGTAGAATTGCTAAGACTTGATTAGCTGACTTGGTATAGAGAGTGAAGAGCTGAGGATGACTCCAAAGAGATGAACCTAGGTGACTGAAAGGATAGTGATGCCTTGAACAAAAGCAACCAAGTTTAGGAGAGGGATGGTTTGAGGAGAAAGATAATGAAAATTGTTTGGGATGTGTTGAGTTTGAGTTGCCCATGCAACAGCTATTTGGAAATGTAATAGGGAGTCCAGAAGACTAGAGCTTAGGAGAACAATGAGGAATAGATATATAGATCTTTGAGTCTCTTCTATAGAGATGAGAACTGAAAAGGTCACCAAAAGAGTCCAAGACAGTCTTGATACACCCATATTTGGGAAGTAGGATTTGAATGATAATCATGCAAAGAAGATTTAGAAGTGATGGTTAAATGAGTAGAAAAAGAACCAAGTAAGAGCAGTGTTGTGAAAATGCAGAGGAGAGAGAACATCAAGAAATAAAGGGTGGTTAATAATGTCAAATTCAGCAGACAATTCAAGGAAAATGAGGATTAAGAAACGATCACAGGGAATCATCTGTTATTTTAAGGGTCACTAAAATTGGCATTAATAATAACTAATTTAATATTTTCTTCCACAATACTGACCAATTTTCTATCCAGTGGATTAGTTTCACTGTGCAAATCTCAGTTGACTGATCTGGGGGTGGTAGAACTAGTAGTGGAGAAGGGAAAGGGAAAAGAGGAGGGTAAGCATTACTCTTCCATCTTCCATTGCTTCTTCTTATGCAACCCTATAGGATTTTCCTAATTTCTCTGGCAAAATCCTCAATGCTTTGAGTCTGGTTTTTCTGTAAGTAGCAAATGAATCATACTTTAGTCCTTTGTGGATCTGAAGGTCCATCATTTAGCATGTACATGTCAATTCGCTTTTCCCTATTGAGCCAAAGTGAAAAAAATAAACTAGGAAACAGGTGCATACCTAGAACTCAAACCTAAAAATATTTGTCCCTAATTCTTACAGGGGCAACATAATGGGAGGAACATTAGGAGATTGTGCTATTCCATACTGGATCATTTCCTCATAGAAAGCAATGAAGAATAGCAATAGAAAGATGAAAAAAGATAGACCAGTCCTACATAAGAGGAGTGGCTCTGAAAGAACAATATCCTGAAATCAAGAAAGGAAGAAATGACATATTATAAATGCTATACCTGCATTTTCAAGCACTTTTTATTGAGATTACCACTCTCTAATATGTTTATGATTACTGTTCTTAGAATCTTTGAGTCCAGGAGTTCTTGGGTTCTGTGAGTCTGTTTTTAAAAATATCATTTAATTGTGTTTCAGGATAATTGGTTTCCATTCTAATCCTTTTAAAAATATTTTATGCTTTTAAAAATTATTCCTGGGAGTCCAAAGACTTTATCTGACAAACTGCCAAAGAGGGGCATTGCACACATAGGAGAGGTGAAGATCCCTGATCAAGTATTTACCAGGACAGCACTGGAAGTTGAACTCTACCAAGTTAAGGTATTATTGAGAAATGGAGAGAAGTGGGGGGAAGATGAGAAAGAAACACACACACACACACACACACACACACACACACACACACACACACACGCAGAGTGAGAGAGAGACAGATAGACATAGAAACAGACAAAGAAAAGTGAGAGTATGAGAAAGGAAGAAAGAGGAGTGGAAGAAAATAAGAGAGTCAGAGAGAGAAGAGAGAAAGAAAGGAGGGAAAGAGAGAGGAAAGGAGGGAGGAGAGAGAGGGGAAGAAAGATTGAGAGGGAGAGAGGAATTTAATGAGAATTATCAGATATATGAACCATTGGAGAAATTCTTACCTCAATAATGAACATTTTTAAAAATATAAATTTTGGCCTATCAAATACATTTTCTATTGAGAATAAACTTCTAGTATGGTACAAATAGATGAATCATTTTTAAAAAATTAATAAAAGTAGAATTCTTATCAATTGTGTTATTATACTTACATACCCATGAAACTATAGTACTCCTTCTCATCCTGTGCAACTTTTCTTCCTGTCCTTTCATAAATCCTCCACATGGTATTCACTCAACAAGTTGGGTACCTTCTCTAGATCTTTCGATGAGGCATGGAGACCAATGAAGAGGTAAGGCCATTGATAATATTTTCTGATCATGTATTGCCAGTGGTGTACTTGTAAAATTTTAATATCATGTCCCCAGAATAAAAGGAAATATATGCATAATACACTGTTAAGTTGAATCTGCATCAACAAACATTTTTCCATCATTTTCTTAAATCTAGATAACCACGAAGATAATAAATCAAACTCTGGTTTGTAGCAATTGCTCTTCTTCAAAATGTAAATGTTCACATCAATATTTAATAATCAGTTGTGATCCAATTTGAGTTGAATTTAGTCATCTCTCTAATTTGATCCTTTATGCTGTGAAAAATCAAGTTTCAGAAGGCAATATTTTTTGTTTAATATGATACAATTTGCCTAATTGATAGT
Organism: Macrotis lagotis; assembly: GCF_037893015.1. Taxonomy (NCBI): domain Eukaryota; kingdom Metazoa; phylum Chordata; class Mammalia; order Peramelemorphia; family Peramelidae; genus Macrotis; species Macrotis lagotis. The sequence continues at coordinate 541,786,430 of NC_133666.1, read as the reverse complement.
TAAGAATTTGAAAAATACTCCCATAATTTTCATATAGATAAGAAAAAAAGGCATTGTGACATAATGGAAAGAATTTTTGATTTGGAGTGAAGAAGACCTCTATTCAAATCTTGTTTCTGACATTTACTATTTGATCATGGGCAGTTGACCAAAACTCTCTTATTTCCTTATCTGTTAAATGTTGACAATAAAAACTGTGCCCAAAATATGTATGTATGAGTTTATATATAAATACAACTTGAATAGACAAGTTGTGGATGGATGATAAGGTAGACCTAAAATTGAAAAACATGAGGAGAGTGTGTTAGATTACCTTTAGAAAATTACAAAATTTTTTTTGTAAATCCAAGTTTACTGAAACAAAGTTCTATCTTTTAACTCCATTTCCTCCCCATGGTTGCGATTCATGGACTAATATAGTCTCAAAGTTCAAATCTGGCCTCAGACACTAACTAGCTGTGTGACCCTGGGCAAATCACTTGACCCCAATTGCCTTGCATCCAGGGACATCTCCAGTCATCCTGATTGATATCTGGGCACTGGATCCAGATGGCTCTGGAAGAGAAAGTGCTATAGATGACAAATTATTTTTAGAGTAAGAGAGAGAATCAATGTATAGCCTTCAGGTTTGCATTAGTATTCTTATCATTCAAGAGAAAGTGATGAAAGCCTCCAGGATATTGGTTGACTTGTGATCAATTTATGGGAGGAGGTAGAGAAGAAATGAGTAACAACAGAGCAGCAATAAGAATGAATGGTTGCTAACTTCATCTCCACTGAGAATCTTTGAATATCTATCTCTCAGGGTTTTGGTAAGATTCAAATGAATTGATGTATGTAAGGGACTTTGAAAACTTCAAAATGTTATATAAATGCTAATTATTATTAGAAAGAGATTTGTGGACAGAATGATAAGACTAATTGTATTACCTACATAAGTTAGAGAGATTCAGAAAAAAAAGTGGTTGAATTGCAAAAAGTGAATTGAATTTAATAAAATGATATTCATTAGAAGTAAATTTAAAATTTCACACTCAAGTACAAAAAAATCTTCACAAATACAAGATAGGCAAAGTTTGAAAATTATCTGAGGGTTTAGGATCAATATGAGTCAGCAGTGTGAACTGACAGTCAAAAAACTAACATGACTCAATATAATTAATATGTATCTATGTTTAGCATAGAAATAGAGCCTATATTATACTGCTTTCTATCAGAGGGAAAGGGGAAGGGAGAGAGGGTGAAAATTGTTAAAACAGAAAAATTATTGAAAAATACCATTATATGTAGTTGGAAAAATAAATAAATACAATTTTAAAAAAATTTAAAAAAAGAAAAGCTAATGTGACCTTGAGCTTCATTAAATGAGCCATAGCTTCCAAGAATAAGGTCATTGTGTGAAATAATAGTAAAGTCCTAGTAAGATTATTGTATTTTGCCTTCATTGTGGAGTATTTTGTTAGTTTCAAAGACATTAATAAGTTATAGAATGTCAAGACAATGACAATGAGGATGGTGAAAGGCTTAGGGTCCTTGTGACTCAATTGAAGGAATTGGGAATGTTTAGTCTAGAGGAGAGACAGTTTAGGGAGAACCTGATAACTGTTATCAATTGTGGAAAGGAATTAGATTTTTTTTCTCTTAAAATCTGGAGGGTAGGGGCGGCTAGGTGGCATAGTGGATAGAGCACTGCCCTTGGAGTCAGGAGTACCTGGGTTCAAATGCGGCCTCAGACACTTAATAATTACCTAGCCATGTGGCCTTGGGCAAGTCACTTAACCCCATTTGCCTTGCAAAAAAAAAAACCTAAAAAAAAATGTGGAGGGTAGAAACCAAAATAATGGGGGAAGTTGCAAAGAGGTCATCTCTCCTTGGAGGGAATTTCAAATTAGAAGCTGCTGGGGAATAACTAGATGGTACAGTAGATAGGATTCTGAGCCAGATTTAGGAAAACCTGAGTTCAAATCCTGTCTCAATCATCAATTACAAGTTGTGTTACTCTCTGAGATTAGCTTCTGTTTGGTTTAATTTTCTCAACTGTAGAATGACCATAATCATAGCATCTACCTTCCAGGATTGTTGTAAGAATTAAATGAGATTATGTTTATAAAATGCTTACCTAGCAAAAGTTCCTAGCCTGTAGTTGGTACTAAATAAATGCTTGTTTCCATTTTTAGTAGGTGAAATTCCTTCAGGTGTAGGTTAGGCTAGGTGGCCACTTCCAAGTCTTAATTATTGTATTTCTCTGATTCTCTGATTATATGTTTCAACATCATATTAGAGAAAGGTTCCTAAGCTCTACCCTTGACTATGCATTGTTCAACATACTTGTTAATGACCTGGATAAAGGAATGGATAGCATATTTATTGATTTTTTCAAATCACATAGAGCTAACAAGTACCTATACACTTGAATGACTTAAAGAGGATTTCTCTTTCTCCCAACCTTTGGTAGGTTACAATATTAAACCAAAATTATTAAAATCAAATTTAATAGGAATAAATGTAAAACTTCACATTTGGGCTCAAAAATTACCTTCACAAGTATAACATGAGGGAGACAGTGAACTTTGAAAAAGATCAGAGGTTTTAATGGGTTGCAGATCTAAAACCAAGTAAAAAGGAAACACAGCAACAAAAAAGCTGATATATTAGACTATATTAAAAAGAATAGAGTCTTGATGAACTTCTGGTCGTACACAATGTAAAGTATTGTGTTTAGTTCTAGACATCACAGTTTACGAAGGATATAAAGTAGAACTCATCTAAAGGAAGGCAACATCATTATCCATTGCCTTACACAGCATATCCCATACTCCTAAACTTCTGGGACAACATGAATATACCCAGCATTTTAAGTTTGGACATAGTTGACATGAGATCAGTATAAGGACCAAAAGAGATAGAGTCTGACCTCTAGGCCTTCCCCTATATGCTTCCTGTTCATCTTCTATATTGAACATGGCTAATGATCCTTACTAACCTTAATCTTCAGTATAACAGTATCAAATCTATATTTATCAAAATTTGAGGACCTCACCAGCTTTGTTTCACCAAGGGTTTCATATCTATGTTTCTCTTGAGGTTGGATTTCATATGGTCTAAAGTTATTTAGAGAAGTACAAGAATATACATTTCTGGGGATTAGTTCTAGTTCACAAATCCTAGGCCCATCAAGACTGAAAAATCTGAAAGAATAATCACAGAACAAAAGAAAACCTAAATGTAGAGACAAAGAGATTCTGAGTCTATAATTATTTTCTCTTCATGGAAGCTTTGTAATTAAGTGGGATGGAATAGGGATGCCCATAGCAGAAAGATAATAAAGAAAAATCCAGTTTACTAGAAGATCCACACTCAATTAAGCTCTCAGTGAATAGTTGGAACATACTATGGTCATCTGCATTTGCCCGTTACATTCTGTATTTGTCTCTAAGGAATATTTTTCATCTTCTAGAAACTAAGTCAGGGTGGTAATAATAAGTATTTCTCCCAATTCTGGAAAATCTTCAGATCTTCTTGTATTTAGTTCTTCCAATTTAAAACAAAGATAATAAATGGCTTGATTTTTGATCTATGCTTAGAATAAAATTGTATCTAGGCAAAGATATAATGTAAGCAGTTATTTTCAGCTTTTTGTGGCTCAAGGTGACTGCTATGATAAATTATTATATATACCATGATATAGTATGATATTTATCACATAATAAACATGATATACTAATTGGAGAGAATTGAAAGACACTCCAAGATGATATGTAAATATTTACTATTACTTCCTGGAGTCATTGCTTCTCTCTTTGTTGTCTAATCAATTATATTGATTCTAATGGTGGGAATTTAAGTTAAGATCAGAAAAAAAGAGGAAATATTTTTTCTGGGAAATAATTTTGATCAATAGCATTCTGGAACCTTTCAAATCATATCTAGTATATTATCACCCAGTGAAAGGAAAGTTGACCCTAAAATATTATATAATCTTTGGGAATTTCCAACAAAGTAATCACTCACTAATCATCAGTACCTGTGGATATATGAGTACTATGAAATTTCTTTTGCATGTTGGTAATGCTAAAATCATTGGAAGTGTTTAATCAAAGTGACTGACCTGTGTGGGTTCAAGGCTCAGAATGCTTTATGTACTAGATCCTTTCTAATGATCTCTTTCAATTCTAAAATTTGAAAATTCCATATTTGTTAGCATTGCCCTTTGCTAATTGTGCAAATACTAATTTCCTCTTGAGCAGCATCTTATGTTATATAAGAAGTAAAGAATATCAGGATCAATTATTTTAAAATGAACTTCCTCAGAAAAGGCCAGATAGAGGGAGATGTGTGGTCTTGAAACTAGTTACTTCTTATTTCAAAATTCTCTTAGAATTCTTAGTTTCCTTCAAAATTTAAATGCCACCTTATATAGGAAATATTTCCTGCTCTCTCTAGTTATTAGTGCTCCATTATATGAGTTTATTGATTTTATATATGTATTTCATACAATTATTTATGTGCCCCCATTTCTTTTTTCTCTATCTCCATCTCTCCCACTCTCCAGTGACATACATATGTATGTACCTTACATAAACACAAACATACATATCTAGGTTTGAAGGAACCCCAGAGGCCATCTAGTCATAGTATCTCTCCAATTAGAATGTAAATTCTTTGAATGCAGGGATCATTTAATTTTCTTTTTTTTTCTTTTTTGACCATTTAATTTTCATCTTTGTATCCTAATAAGGAAATGCTAATCTCTAGCCCTATTACCTAGGACAGTATCTTCCAAGTATTAAGGGTTCAATTAAATGTCTTTTTATTGAATACAAGACCCAGCATACTTACCAGTTGCAGAACAATTATCTTTTATGTAATTTAAATATCCTGTCACAGGACTTGGCAAAAGACTAAAGAAAAAGATGTAATCATCTAACTTTTATTTCTTTTAAATTCTGAATTTAACAAATACCAAATAAAATGAGCATTTACTCATACAAAGTAGAACAGAAAAAGAGAATTGTGCATGAAACCACAAATCTCTATTTTGTTTGGCTTGTTTTTCCTTTTTAAGTATACAGTACTAAAGTATATAATAAATTCAACATGCAATTTTTTAAAAAGTCCTTCTTGTCTGTATTTCTGCCTGGATTTCTTTCTGTTTTCTTCTGTGAATTTTTTTAAAAAAGTGCTTCAGTGACCCTCTTGGACAAGGAGTAAGTAAATCTGTATTCCAGTCATGACCTTGTTACTAACTAGACATGTAAACCTGGGCAGCTCATTTCAATTGTCTGAGCTTAGGGGGTTTTTTTTTTAGCCTTAATTAAGGAGATTATTTATACTTGTGTTCTTTGAAGTCTCTTCCAGTTATGTAGGTTTATGTATAAAATTCTAATATCCTGGTCCTTGTTTTCTATAGTTACTGTTACTAACCCAGTACCTTTTTATAGCAGTCCAAGCAAACTTTATGGCCCACGTTCCATCCTTTATTCACACATACCATTGCAGGGGGAATGACCAACTTTGGAGAGAGGCTTTGGCTAAAGACATGGTTTTAAAACCGTGGCGCCAGGGATCAGAATGCATTTTGTACTTGTCCAAATTAGCGTGAAAGGCATGGGGGCAGATGTTTTATTTTCTAGAGAAAATGATGATGATGGTTTATTTGGAGGCTCTCCACACATAATGTAGCAGAATGCAAAATTACAATGTTGATGAACAGGGTGAATGGCCACTTCTGAATACAGATTAATGACTGACCTCCCTCTAGTGGTGATGGAGATTTGAAGCATTATACATAGATTTCTAACAGAAATCCCCACCTCTTTCTTTTTCTGGTTTTCTTGTGGAGTTTTAATTAAAAGCTCAATGATTGAAAAATCAAAGTTATTGACAATAGAAGTGAACTTAGAGGTCATCTAGGCCAATCCCTTCATTTTGAAGATGAGATGAGATTCAGGAGAGTTATCCAAAGGAACAACTCATCTTGACAGTCATCTTGAACTTAGATCTTCCCATACAGAATTAAACTTCTCAGGTCTTCCCATACAGAATTAAACTTCTCACAAAGTTCCTCTGTATTCTATTATCATACAACTTTAAAAAGGGTTGAAAAATAGCCTATAGGAATCTGTACAGAAATCCATCTATTCAATTATTGGGTAAAAGGGGAAAATTCATTGTACCCTCAAATATCTACTTTTTTTTTTTTTTAGGTTTTTGCAAGGCAAAACCGGATTTGAACCCAGATACTCCTGACTCCAGGGCTGGTGCTTTATCCACTACGCCACCTAGCTGCCTCCTCTATTTTTGTTTTTAACTAAATAATAAAATGGCTAAATAATAATTTAGCTAAATAAGTTAGTTTAATAAATATATAAATCTTGAATTCTACAAGAATTTTCTTTTAAGCAGAACATTTCCATCATTCAATCAATAAATATTTTTGTTATTGTTTTTTGCAAGGCAATGGGGTTATATATGACTTGCCTAAGGTCACACAGTTAAGTATTAAGTGTCTGAGGTTAAATTTGAACTCAGGTTCATCCTGATTCCAGGACTAGTGCTCTATCCACTGCATCACCTAGCTACCCTCCCATTCAACAAATATTAATTTAAAGCAGCGACTAACTAACTTTTTGTGTGTCCTGGGCCCTTCTGACAGTCTGTCAAAGCCAATGTAACTCTCTTCAGAATAAAATTTTAAAGTGCATAAAATTAAATATTACAAAGAAAGCCAATGTTTTGCAAAACAGTTATCAAAATATTTTATAAAAAATGAATTCATGGACCTTAGATTAAGAATTCAAACATAGTGTCTTCTTTGTTCTGAGATTTTAACATTAAATAATAAATATTCCTGGTCTAGCAGGAGTTTAAAACATAAAAGGCAAAGTAGGACAGAATATAGATAAATGCAGTAGAGTATCAAAGTGAATATGAAGGATCCTAAATGTTCTGACAGCTAAAAGGAGCGTTAACTCACTTCCTTCTAGGGGTATCAGAAAAGGTTTCATGAGAACAGTGGCCCTTGAGTTTGGCCTTAAAGGAAGGGAAGGATTTTAAAAGGTGGAGACAGAATCGTGAGTAATTTCAGTTACAGAGAGTGGTATCAATGAAAGTATCAGGTGGGAAGATAAGATCTGGGAGCATGTAACTAATTTTATTTGTTTGGAATATAGAAGATGTAAATGGGAAGAGTGTGAGAAGAGACTGTAAAGGAAGATAATGACATGAATTTTTGAAAGCTTTGAATTCCAAGGAAAGGAGACTATTCAGTAGGCAAGAAAAAAATTTTTTTTTAGTTTTTGCTGGGTTACAGTTAAAATCAGGTCAAGACCACAAGTTCAAATCCCAAAAAATCATGTCAGTCTAGAAATGAAGAATCCTTTGTTCACTTTTGCTCATTAATAACTTTATTAATAAAAAGAATAACATATTTACATAATAATTTATGTTTATATACATTTTTTAACTTTGATGATTATAGCATTCTAGAAAAGTAAGGAATGGGGGAGGCTAGGTGGCACCGTGAATAGAGCACTGGCCCTGGAGTCAGGAGCACCTGAGTTTAAATCCTGCCTCATACACTTAATAATTACCTAGCTGTGTGGCCTTGGGCAAGCCACTTAACCCCATTGCCTTGTAAAAACCTAAAAAAAAAAAGAAAAAGAAAAAGAAGGAATGTATCATTACTATTATTACAATTATCCTCATTTTACAGATGCAAAAAGCTGAGAAAACTAAGAAAATTTAGAGATTAACTGGCAGAATCAAGACTCCAAAAACAGGTTTTTTTTGACTCTTGTGGCTTTCCTTATGAGTTTTATGATTATAGAAGAGAACAGATAAGAAGGTAAACAAATCTATACATCATTATTTAAAAAAAATTCTAAATGTATCCTAATAATGGTATCATCTGCACATATGCAGGACAGGATATTGGTATTTTTATATAGATGTAAAGAAATCAGAACTATGCAGGCTATATAGTGGTGTTATAAATTATCCTCATGTAAGCTCCTTGAGGGCAGAGACTAACTTTCTACTTGGATTTGTATTCTCATGTATCATTTCAAGTAGAACAAGTTTTTAATGAATACTTACTATATTTGGATAAATGTGGTATAGGATATGATGAGTAAAATAACTTCTGCCTTTAAAGAGTTTTTAATCCATAGCTAAGAGGTACACAGATGTAGAAAAAACCATAAGGTAAGAAGAGGCTGCAGGTGAGCAAGACTTCAAAGGGAACATAGTATTTTTAAAAATTAATATTCTGTTAAAAAACATTATTAATTAGTAATCCAATTCACCTTTCCTTTGCATTTAATTAATTTCAATGTATAAAGTATCATAATAAATTTTAAGTCCTCATCAGGATTCTTTATTTGTCCTTTGATTTTCACTCACTTTCTTCTTATGTAATTGTTTTTAATGTATGCTCCACTGTCCTCCCTGAGAGACTTGGACAGCATTTTTCACTTATTGCCATTGACTCAGCACTCCTCCCTCTCTTCTATATTCTTTCCATTTCTTTTTTTTTTTAGGGGTTTTTTTTTTTTTGGTAAGGCAAATGGGGTTAAGTGGCTTGCCCAAGGCCACACAGCTAGGTAATTATTAAGTGTCTGAGACCAGGTGCTCCTGACTCCAAGGCTGGTGCTTTATCCACTATGCCACCTAGCCGCCCCATTCTTTCCATTTTTTTTTAGGGGGCCAGTGAATATCATCCCAGTTCCATTTAGCCACTAAACACTGATTGGGATATGTACAAAAATCAAAACTGTAGCAAGAACATATGTAAATTTTCCCACTTATCTTGTTACTTTGGAAATATATTTTTCTCTTGTTCTTTGGGGGGGAACAAGCTCATAACTTACCTCATTTCCTACCTAGCACAACTTATATCAAGGTCATGGCCAGATGTGGGACTATTGCAAGATGAACCAGTGTCTTACTGCTGGCCCAGAGTCCTTGAAGTAACTCTCAATTTTTATACCTTGTTCCTAGGTACATACATTCTATGATGGTTGTGAAATATGACTTGAATTCTAAGTTCCATATTCCTGTGGCTAACTTTCCTGACTTGTGAGATGCTCAAATTTGACATGGTCTGTCAGCAGAAACTATTGCTAAGTAATCATCAAATGGAGCCTAAAAAGAAAGAGGTAAAGAGACAGCAGTGGAAGTTAAAAGGCTCTTTTCTTTTCTTTTTTTTTTAGCCAGAATCTCTTCTTCAACATATGGTTATCTAACCAGAACCCATTATAGACAAGCTTCATAGACTGTCCACCCAAAACACTGCCTATATACATAATCTGGATTCTCTTGGAAGCAACTCTTAAACATCTTTCTCTTTGAGAGATGCCATCTTCTCACAAGTATCCTCTATGGGGAGATTCTATCTACCAGATACAAATACAAGGTATGACTAAGGAACACATGGGTAGGTGTGGACTAATGAAACATATGTAACCCAGTAACAAAAGTGTAGAGACTAGTCACATCTAATTGTAATGGACTGCTACTGTTCTTTCATGATATCACATGGCATCATGGGTAGCAAACTGGATATGAAGGCAGGAAAATAGATTCAAATATTACTTTGAATGCTAGCTATGTGATAATGTGGAAGGAGAAATATGTCTAGTTTTTAATATTAAGAAAATGTTATTTGTGCTTCTCAGATGTTTTCTGAGGGCTCTTAGGGCAGCTTGGGCCCTAATCAAATGTAAAATTCCTTCCTATTGTTCACTATAACTTCATTGTTAATGTGTAAATTCACCAAGATAAGAGCAACCTCTGCTGATCCCTCTTCTCCTCCTCCAACTTCCTGCCTCTCAGGATGGGTATCTGACCTCAACCATGTAGTGGGGTGGGATCACCCTTTTACTCACTGTTCCCTGCACAGGAAGTGGCAAGACTATAAAAATTTAGCCTAAACTCCCCTTGTGGCAGAACTCACTCAAGTCTATGTCAGCCAGCTCTTGTGGCTGTTTTCCTTTCTCTCTTGCCCTTTGGTACTCTCACCTAGACCTTTGTTATGCAGCCTGTCCACAAGCAGCTCATTGTCTTTCCAGGAAAAAAAAAGTTTAATCTGTGAATTTTTCAAGCTAGGAAAATAAAAATCCTGAGCTTTCCCAACTTGGAGTTTTTCACTTTCAATGAACTCTTTTTTTAAAACAAATTTATTTATTTGTTTATTTTAGTTTTTTCAAGGCAATGGGGTTAAGTGGCTTGCCCAAGGCCACACAGCTAGGTCATTATTAAGTGTCTGAGGCCGGATTTGAACTCAGGTACTCCTGACTCCAGGGCTGGTGCTCTATCCACTGCGCCACCTAGCCACCCAATGAACTCGTATCTTTATGAGGGCACCAACAATTTCCCAGTCATCAATAGATTTATATCTTAGGTTTGTGCTAAACATCAAATGAGAGAATATGTAACTTACTCAGTTATTTAAAGGTCTGTGTAAATAATTGTTATGTGCAAGGCAATAGATCTTTGTTCTCTTTTGGGATTCAAGTCTTCTTTTCAGGATAACTTTGTTAGCAGTGGTATTTGTTAAGCTTTTCTCTGCTATCTTATGTTGGTCTCTTGCACTCTGAGACATCTGTTTCCTATTATCTATAGCTTGGTCAAGATCTAGTAAGCTAGTAAGGTGCTAAAGATCTTATTCTACAAAGTCTAAGGCTATGATAATAGCACTCAATCTGGCAACCACTAAATTATTTTAAAGACTGTCATTTGTAAGAAAGATTATATTTATTCTATGTGACTTGAGGGAGAACTAGATTCATTAGATAGAAAGTATGGGAATTAATTATCAATTTATATGTATATTGGGGGCAGCTAGGTGGCGCAGTGGATAGAGCACCAGCCCTGGAGTCAGGAGTACCTGAGTTCAAATCCGGCCTCAGACACTTAATAATGACCTAGCTGTGTCATTTAACCCCCATTGTCTTAAATAAATAAACTTTAAAAGGAAATTAAAAAAATTATGTCTACTATTTCATTTCTGTGAAAATGATCTTGGAATTTATCAAGGGTATACTTAATAAAAGTATGAGAAAAGAAGAAGCAGGTTTTGACAAGTGATCTTCCAAAGGAGATCACAAGTTTACATCCACACAACTGCCTTAGTGAAGTTTGGAATATAAAATCCAGTAGTGTTTACTTTTTCTTGTGTTGTTTATTTTCTGCTGAGGAAAATACAAGAAAAATATTTCCTTCAGCAGAATTAAATTTTACTATACAAATTTTCCTTTACAAAGTCTATCCTATTGATGTGCTAAAATAATATATTAATAAATTTAACTACAGAGATTACTTTGTTCACCAATCAAGCAAGTGATACTAGAGAGACTTTACTCACCATAGGTATTATGAGGAATGTGGGGCTGTTTGCTTTCCATAAAAATATGAAGAGACATTATTAGTTTACATTACAAAGACTGGGTCTGCCTGTATTGGTGCCTATGGGCAGGTATGTGAATAGAAGACAAAAGAATTGACTCTAACCTGATCAAAACTTGAGATTAGATCAGGTCTGCCCCATCTAGTTCTGAGTTAATTTAGGGTCTGTGTCCTTCTCCTTTGCACCTGCATAAGGAGGTTACTGTTCATTCCTCTATGTTCATTAGAATAATGAGTAGGACTGGAAAAACATATGGGTAAATGTATCAATTAGATGTGACCCTGGCCGATAAGTGGCACAAAGGAAGAGGCATAAGCCTTTCAAACTGCATATAAGATCCAGCCTTGCTGTGATTTGGGGCCCCTCTTTCCTTGAAAGGTGGTTCTTTTATTAAGATGTCTCAATAAAAGCCATTTAAATCACTCTGGACTAAGTATATATGAAACACTGATATCAATTTGTAGGTTTGTATGCGATTTAATAATGTAAATCTTTTTGATAATTCTCCCAGAAGAACACAAAAAAATAGTAGCTGCAAATGACTTGACTTTAAGTATATTTCTTGGCATTCTCTGTGGGAAAATATCTCTAGGATTTCTGGGAAGACCTCCCAGACTTGGGGTTGAGTGATTAAAATGTCTGGGGGTAAGAACTGTGGTACAGGCATTCTCTAGGGTAGTGAGTATGGTGGCCAGATCTAACCTGGCTCACTGAGAAGTGGGAGAGCTATCCTGAAGGAGAGGCAAGAGGATAATAGGGTACCCTGAAATGGGGAGGGGGAGTTGTGTTCTCTGTCCAGGAATTTCTTCAAAACTTAAAGCCCACCATGGAGAAAGTTGCTGGTGGACTTGGAAGGCCAGGGATCCTCATGACTGGAAGCTGGAAGGAAGCTGATTGGATCCAGTATGGTGTTATGAATGTGTGCACTCCTGTAGGTGTGTTTGAATCTATGTTCTATCTTGTCTAAATTGTCTGAGTTAGTACTTTTCTTGGGTTTTTCAGGGTCTAGGGATTCAACTTAAGTTTTAAATTGTGGGCAGGGTGCTAGAGGGGAGCCAAGGTGTTTTCAAAGGTGGAAGAAGTAAAGTCTGCAGCATCACCTCCCTCATGGAATTTAGCCCCTCCTACACTGAGCTGTAATAGGGGCACTGGTGAGTGGAGCTGGAGATGGGAGGAGGGGGACTCTTAAAGAGAAAAAGCTGTGGCATTGGAAGACTGAGGATGTAAGGGAAGAGTCTCTTGAGGGGGTGCCTTTTCCCTGAGTTAGGGAAAGGGGGTGGGGGATTGTACATGTGGTGGTTTGATCCCATCCTCCATCTTGTTAGGACTTTATCTCTAAAACTGAGTTTAGTTGGAGGAGTGTGCCACCTGTGAAGAGGGATGGGGGGAGGAGATTTCAAGTGCTTAGCCTTAAAGAAAGCAACCACATATACATACATATATATATATATATATATATATATATATATATATATATGTTATAGAACACTATTGTTCTATTAGAAACCAAGAGGGATAGGACTTCAGAGAAGCCTGGAAAGACTTGCATGAACTGATGTTGAACCAAGCAGAATCAGAAGCACATTGTACAACCTAACAGTAACATGGGAGTGATGATCAACCTTAATGGACTCACTCATTCCATCAATGCAATCATCAGGGACAATTTTAGAGTGTCTGTGATGGAGAATACCATCTGTATCCAGAGAAAGAACTGTGGAGTTTAAACAAAGACTTAAGTCTATTGCATTCAATTAAAAAAAAAACTGTCTTATATACTACATAATTTTGCTATCTCTAATATTTTTTTTTCTCATCAAGGATATGATTTCTCTCTCAACACATTCAATTTTGATTAATGTATATCATGGAAACAATATAAAGATTATCAGACTGCCTTCTGTGGGGGATTGGGGGAGGGTGGGGCAAAAACTGAAAAATTCAAACGCTTACAGAAAATGATAGGCAAAAACTACTATTGCATATAATTCAAAAGCAAACAAAACATTAATAAATTTTTTTTTTTAAAAGAAAGCAACTGGGATATGTGGTGGAGAAAGGAAGAAAATATAAAAACCAGGAGTTCGGAGATACATTTATTGAAAGGAAATCATTTTTAATGAATGCCTGTGCTCTTACCACATGGCCTAAAGTGCTCCTCACCCTCACTTCACATTTAAAGTTAACCCATTTCTGAACTGGATTTTTGGGAATCCTTCTGAGGGTTTTACAGAGGTACTAGAGTTGTTAAATTCTGACAAAATCTTTGTGCAGAATGGAAGTAATTAAGCAACCTAGTTTGTTAAATTGGTTTTACCTAGAGTATACCTATATAAGTTAAACCTTTTGGCTTTGATAAGCTCTGTTGAAACACTTTTGAGTTCTAGGTATTGGAAAATTCTGTAGCAATTGGAATTTATTGAATGTGAAGTAAATTTGGTAATCTATGTTACTAAGAAGAAAAATATGTACTTATGTTATCAAGAATATTTGCTGATTTCTTTTTGGAAAAGAAAATGCAAGAGAGGAAAGAGTTTTGCAAAGGCATGTAGTGGAGTTATTAAAATTCTCTGATTTATTTTAATGTTAAGCCTAATTATAAAAATAACTGCATTATCTTGGATGTTTTGGAATCTGAGTGATTTGTTATAATGTCTGCATTCTCTGTATAAGGCATTCTAAAGCTTTTATCAAACTAAACTTTTGGAAGTTTAAAATTGTATTGTTGATAGCAAACTAAATGAACTGAGATTTTATCTAATGGTTTAGTCCTTTTCCATGAATTAATTGTGGCATAAGGAGGAATTACATTGGTGTTTTAAATGTATTATATGCATGAGATTGAATTCTTAAAGGATCTGGGTAAAGAAGCTTGGAAAATAGAAATGTAAAAGAGATTGGAATATTCATTTTGCTTTTGTTCTAAGGGAATAAGATGCCAGTATAAGAATCTTATGTTGTGTTATCTTATGTTAAGAATCTTATATTAATATAGGTTAATAATTGTATATTTAATTTTAAAGAAGTCAAGTTTGTTGACTTCTTCACTCAAGGTAATTGCAGTCTGTTGATATGGATGACTGGGAAAACAGCAATTGTGTGGCCCTCCTGTAAGATAACCTATTATAAGTAGGATGTGTGTATCAATTATGTGATATATTTTATTGACAATTATTTGGTTAGTTGTTGCAATATTAAAGCCTGGAATTAACACTTGATTGCTTTGAAGGGGTAATAAAGGATATGTCAAAAATTGTTAGCCCCTCTGGGATACCTGAAATTTTTTTTTTAACAAATATTGAACTAAGTGTAGATCTGTGGGTCCATGTATAATGTAATAATGAAAAGATTGTTTTGCAAACTCTAGTAAGTCATGGGTATTCTTGCTGTTGTTTTGTTACATTGGAATGAATAGCACATGTTGAAAGTTTAAAGTCATTTTGTCTGAAAAAATTCTGAAAGTAATGATTTGTATTTTAAGCATGGCTAATAGTTAAACAGGTCTAATGTTTAGAATTTTTCCAGCTGTATATGTAAATTGGGATTATTATGGTTAAATATTCTAAAACTATGGTTGTTTGCTTTGAAGTAAAAGCACCTGTGTGACATGAGAAAGATAAAAACAATAAAGATAATTTCAGATTCTTCTATGACAATCTTTAGCTAATTATTATATGAGAATTTAAGAGATGGTAGGCAGTCTCCTAGCCTAAGGAAGTGTTTATTTGTTGTGAAATACAATAGACTTGGAGGAGGGGTCTTTTGCCAAGAGGCACCTGATATGTCATCTTTATATATAGATATAGAGAAGATATGATTTCAGACAAAGGGATTGGGAATCAGAGGCCTTGAGCAAGAGGTAGGAGATGAGATATGTAGAACCAGTCATAATTAGATTTCCTGACTTTAGAAAGGTTCCAGAAAGGACACTCAGAGCTTTGGACCCCATAAAGACTATAATTGGAATTTAGTGAATTAGATTTGAAGTTCCAATTAAGGTAAAAATTACTATTTTAGATCACAGAACTTTTAATTTATTTTCTCTTTTATATCTGATACCAGGATTGGTCAGCAAAAGGAAGTGCTTGTGGGTCAATGTGTTCCTGGAGCCAAGAAAGTCACTGGGCTGAATATTTCATGTGACAGGGATGAGTAGTTGAAGAGGCAGCTTTTCAGTGTAGTCTGAGATTGGACCCTTTCTTACTTGATTTCCCAAATATGACATTTTGGATAATGTCTCATCTTAGGTCTTAAATCTGGCCTAAGACATTTGACTACCCACATGACCTCTACCTGGAAACCAATGTACAAAAATTATATCTATAAAGGAATTTTCCTTTGATGTCTTGGATCTTTATAGTAAGCCCTTTGAGTAAATCAGATAAAGAAGTTTTACGTCAATTGGATTTAATAGCCCAATAGGTTAAATTTGTGACTCTGGCACCTGCTGTCAGCTTTATGTTTAGATAAGGATTGAGATTGCTTGATTTTTATGTCAGAGGGATATTTAGGTAAGAAGAATGGAAAGTTTTTAATTACAGTTTCAAGGTCTAGTTTAAGGAAAGGAATGTGAGTCAGCTAAGTACTTCAGAAAAAAAGAAAACCTTTGGAATATTTGGAAATATTTTGGGAAAAAATCATTTTGACTAAGGATGTTTGAATCATTATTGTAATGAGAGCAAAAGATTAAGACTTTTTATTTGTAAGTCACCAGTTGGATACTCTTTACTAAGATGATTGTCAAATACATATATATATTACAAGTTTATGTCAATTTGGCAATTTTCAGTGAGTTCATTCATGTAGTGAAACAATTATGAAGGTTTAATGTGTTAAAGTGAAGTATGTTTTGTGAACATGATAGTGAGTAAGGCAGAATGTAAATTGTAATAAGCTCCAGAATGTTATTGTCTTGTGATGAAAACACATGCTTTGGTCTGAGTAAAATGTTGAGTTTCTTTATCATAAGAGAAGGTCTCAGCAAGTCACCTGATCTGGAGAGGACTTTTTGGAACAGATTCAGAAGATTCAGAAGGACATCAGATGTCTCCAGAGAAGAGGAGAGGGAGAAAGACTGGACCAATTCATCTCCACCATCTTGTGCCTATAAGTACAGGTTGTTTAGTCAGGGGATGTGCCCCTTTTGATACCTATAACTTCCCCTTGATTCTGTAAGTGTGTCACCCCTACTTATGCCCCTCTCCTTATAGATAATGTACCAATCAAAGGATGAAGGTTTTGATAGAAAGGAGAAGGAGAGGTGGAGTGAAGATATAGCAATAAGAGAAAAGGAGGTTGAGATTGTTGGGTAACATGGTTATATCCTGAATGAATCTGTGTTTCTCATCAAGGGGAGTCTAATCTCTAATTTAGAGAATGGGGTCTAGAAGTGGTAGGAGGTTATGCTTACTAGTTAGTCCTTACTAGTTTGGTGACTGCTGCATAAACAGTCTCAGTCCCTGCTACTCGGGGGTGGGGTGGGGAGTGGAGAATTCAGTCAATGGAAGTCATTGCCCAGTCTTTTGGTATAGCTAACTGTTGGAGTTGTAGTAGCTCATAGCAGTTTAAGAACTGGCCTCAGGTGTCAGTCCCCCTGAGTCTGGCCTAGATTCTCAGTTCCTGGTAAGAGGTGCACTGTGGCATAGGATTCTGGTCCAGTGGAGAGAAACACCAGTGGCATTTGACTGAGTCAGTTCAGGGTGACTATTGTTTATACCAGTTTGGACAGGATATTTCTTGGGGGAGTAGCAAATGTTTGTGGAATCCTATCTGGAAGCAGGATACATATACTTAGGACTGTACAATTTATAGAGATAGGTGGACTGAGACTCATGTGAGATGTAATGATGGTACCTGGATCCCTTGTCAGGATGCATTAAGGTAAAGAAAATTGTGATTGCCATTGCATATACCCATCTACTTAAGGGTTGGTCAGGGAGTTGTTATCCAGACTTATGGACCTATTACTTGGGCACAAGATGGAAATTAGGGCCACAGAACCCCAATTTATATCCTGATTAGATTCTAAGCTGTAGTGGAAACAATTACCAATTAGACAGCTAGGGTCTTGGACTTGCTGGTTGACTAAACCATACAAACAAGAGAGACAAAATTTGTATTAGACTATCTGCTGATTGGAGAAGGAAGAGTTTGTAGTAAATTGAATCTATCAAGTTGTTGCATAAAGATAGATTACAATAGGCTAGTAGTAAAGGAAATAACCAGGGACATCAGACAGTTGGCATGTGTTCCTGTTCAAACCTGGAAGAAGGACAAGAAGGGGAGGGGAGGTAAGGGAGAGAGGGAGAAAAATTGTAAAATTCAAAACCTCGCAAAAAAATGATATTGTATGTATGTAATTGGAAAACAAATCAAATATTTATTTAATAATTTAAAAAACCCAGGCTTCTCTCTGCCATAAGAGTTCATCTTTTTAATAAGTAATATTATTTTGACAATGCTATGTGGAGGTAAACCTTAGAAATCATGACTCTGGGAAGAATTAAGAGGTCAATGAAAGATGGGCATCAATAAACTTCAACATTATAAAAATCAAGTAAAATTTTGATTTTTAATATTTAGTGCTGGTTCTAAGTCACATCTTCATGTTCCTTTATGACAAAAACTAGACATGAATTTCCAGTTCCTCTGAAATGAAAAGAAGCATCCAGGCTTCCCAGATGAATCAAACCAGCCAATTGGGAGGTAGTAGTTGCTTGCCCTGAAATGACTAATGAGAAATAGTATATTGAAAGCTTTTGTAGGACACAGAAATTCAGAACTGGAAAAGACCTTAGAGGTCATTAGGTCTAATCCCATACATCTTAACCTCTTCTCCCACCATTTTGCTTTCTGAAACATGTTTTCCTACTTACTTTGAATAGCTTTGAGTAAGAAGGCAGCTAAAGGAGGGATTGTCCAGATTATGGATTGAAGTGTATGCTGAGATTTGGGATTTGGTCTCCCTCTGCTGTTTGCAGGGGTCATGTTCAACTTGTATATTGGGATGGACATTCAAAATCCCAGATTATTAAAAATTTTTTTCCAGTTCTTGACTTTTCAAACCTTTTAAATTGGTATTCTCACAGTATATTACAAGTATAAGAAAGTTAACCATAGATGTGAGATAGCTAGTTTCTATATAAATATGTGGATAAGCAGAAATTTGTTGTTCATGTTGGTCTGGACTTCAACTGACTTGGGAGTAATTATTAAATCTATACTTCAGAAATTGAAATTTAGATATTTTTATTTTTGATATTATTTTTTATTTTATTATCTAAACTTAAGAAAGTGACAGAAAAATATTTATTGATAATACAAATTAAACTTTTAAAAATATATTTCATTTATTTCATTAAATGTTTTCAATTACATCTAAATATTATTAATATTCATTTTAAAAATTAGGTTACAAATTCTCTCCCTCTCTAGCCTTCTTTATTCTTTGAGGTTAGCAAAATGTTACCAACTGTACATTTGAAATCTTGAAAAAACATATTTCTATATCATGTATGCAGATTAAATATTAATTTTATTAATTAAATCCAAAACTTAATTAATTAAAATTTAAAATTAATATTAACTATTAATTAATTTAATAATACTTAATATTAATTAAACTTAGAAGTGTGTTGCACTGTACCTTTTTTAAAAAAACACATCTCAAAATGGTGTAGAAACTCCCTCTACTGGTGAAGAATAGCTAATCCATTTTAGAATAACAAAATAATCATTAAAAGTTACCTTAGAAATTATGACTTGCTTATGGTTGCACACTCAAAATATATGTTAGGAAAAAAACCATAACTTGAATCCAGGTAGACCATCTGTCTACTACAAATATATTACAAAGAAATAAATCATAAGAAATTTTTAAAATAAGGGAATGATATAATCAGATTTATACTTCAGCAATGTGAGAGATAGATTGTAGGATAGATATAGGTAGAGATTCAAGGGAAGGAAAACAATTAGGAAGATATTACAATAGCTTGGTTTGAAAGATTATGAAGACTGCAATTGGTGGGAAAGGAGGTTTGAAGAGAATGAAAAGTTGAAGATGTCACAAAAATTGTAAACCTAAGTAAATGACAGTGTATTTCTCAGAAATAAGAATGTTCAGAAAAGTCATGAGTTGAGGAGGAAGATAGAATGATTTCTGTTTTTCACAAGTTAAGCTTGACATATTTCTGGAATATCTATTTGGAAATGTTCAATAGGCTATTGGGGATGCGAAACTGGAGCTTAAGAGATAGACTAGGGGCAGCTATGTGGCACAGTGGATAGAGCCTTGGCCCTGGAGTCAGGAGAACCTGAGTTCAAATCCAACCTCAAACACTTAAGAATTGTCTAGCTGTGTGGCCTTGGGCAAGTCACTTAATCCCATTGCCTTGCAAAAAAAAAAACCCAACCAGGAGAGAGACAAGAACTAAATATATAATTCTGGCAATAGTCTGTATTGAGTTGGCATTTATTTTTTTCCTGCTCAATAAGATTTCATTTTATTCACGTGCCATAGTTTGCTCCCCCCCCCAGGCATTCTATTAGTTGGTATGTGCCCACTCTATTTTTATATTTTAATAATGCAAAAGATATTTCTATGAATATTTTGGCACACATTGACCCTTTAATTGTCCTTGACTACCTTGGGATATATATATATATATATATATATATATATATATTCAGAAGCAGGACTGCTAGATCATTTTGCATAATTTGGAACTGACTATTTCATAGCTTCACCAATGGTGCATTAATATTTCTATTTTCCCATAACCAACAATGATTTAATTTTTGGTCATATTTTGGTCAATTTACTTAATGTGAATAAAACTTTTGACTTGTTTTAATTTGTATTTTCTAAGTATTAGTGATTAGCTGTGTAACCCTGGGCAAGTCATCTAACCTTACTGACCTCAGTTTTCTCATCTGTAAAATGAACTAAAGAAGGAAATGGCAAACAGCTTCAGTATCTCTGCCAAGAAAACCCCAAATGAGATCATGAAGAGCTGGATAGAATTGAAAACAACTGAACAAAAACAAGGAACACTAAAAAGACTTCAGCAGCACATTAAAATGATGCTATACTTTGACCAGGTTGAATTTATACCAGGGATACATTCAGGATTGGTTCTACTTTAGGAAAACTACAAACATAAGAAGAGCAATCAATTATAATACCAATGGACATAGAAAACATTTTTGACAAAATACAACACCCATTTTTATTCAGAAATTAAATGTATAACAATACATGGGCCTTTTTCTAATATCCTAAATAGTATAATAATTAGAATTTATATAATATTTTAAGTTTGCAAAGCATTATACATACTTAAATATTGCATCATTTTGTATATATTATCCTTTTCTTTTTACCTTGGATAACTTGTCAGATTTTATGCCCTCCTAATCCCAAGAACCTTTGAGAACCCAGGATTAGCTCCATGCTATGATAAAGCTTCAGAGGAAGATTTTAGTATGTATATTTTGATAAGAGATTAATTATGTTAAAATGTATACTTTTAATTTTTTAAATTTTGGATACATTTATTTGACCATCACAAGGAATATGGCATATATAGATTATTATATTTTTCCTCATTTTACTGCTGAGGATACTGAGAGTAAGTAATTTATATAGCAAAAAAGTACCTGAGCTCAGATATGAATGTAGAACTTCCAGATTATAGTCTAAGAGCCAGCATTATATGTAAAGGAACAAAAACTAGCAGTATCTCCAATAAAATCAAGAATGAAGCATGGATGCCCATTATCACCACTTTTATGTGATATAATTCTAAAGGGGCTGATGCAATAAGACAAGACAAAGAAATAGAAGGAATAGGCATAGGTAAAGAGGAAGCAAAATGATTATTTTTGTAGTTGATTTGTTGTGATTCCTGTCAAGTAAAATTAATGCCATCAACTTCAGCAAAGTTGTAGGGTATAAAATAAATCATCCTTCTTTCTGTATAGACCCCATTTGGGGGTATTGAATTAAGTTTTGCTTGATTGGGCTTATATGTTAAAAGAGAAGATTTTTTAAAAATTTTGGAAGAGAAAATCAGGGGAATTTTTGGTGAAGGAAGCAAATGATAGGGACATTAAGTAAAGAAGAAATCTAACTGTACATTTTTCAGTTCTTCTTTTCTTCATCAATTGAGACCCTTTTGTGACTGCTTCTCAGTTTGTTCCTCTTTGTAGCTATGATTCTGATATAAAGAAATGGGGTAAAAAACTTCTCAGTTACAATCTGAATTCTCAATTGGCTAAGAAGATTTGTGCTTCCTTTTTTTTCTTCTTCCATTTCCTCTTTTTACGTTTTTCCCCCTTTAAGGTTCTCATCTGGAACTGTTTCCATCTTTTTTTTTGGAGTCAGAATCCTCCAGTAGCTTCCTTAACTGATGCATTCTCTTAAAGATTTTATTTATTTTGAATTTTACAATTTTCCCCCTAATCTTATTTCCCTCCCCCCACCCCCATAGAAGGCAATTTGCCAGTCTTTACGGTTTCCATGCTATGCGTTGATCCAAATTGAATGTGATGAGAGAGAAATCAAATAATTAAGGAAGAAACATAAAGTATAAGAGATAGCAAGATCAGACAATAAGATACCAGTTTTTTTCTAAATTAAAGGTAATAGTCTTTGGTCTTTGTTCAAACTCCACAGTCCTTTATCTGGATACAGATGGTATTCTCCATCACAGATAGCCCAAAATTGTCCCTGATTGTTGCACTGATGGAATGAGCAAGTCCATCATGGTTGATCATTACTCCCATGTTGCTGTTAGGGTGTACAATGTTTTTTCTGGTTCTCTTTATCTCACTCAGAAAACTGATACAGTCTCAAAGTTTTTCCTTACCCCTTATTCTCTTTTGTAATGTCATTCATGATCTTCTGAACTTGTGGTTGCCTTTGATCAAAATGGATATGTTTTGTCATCTGTTCTGTGTCAGGGTTACAGAGCCAGTATTAAATAACTTTTATTTCTTTCCTCAGGGACACTCTGAATTCTTAGATGGAGCGTAAACCAGAAACTCTGATGAGTTTACATGAGTATACATCCTTCAGTATAGTCTTCTATAGTCTCAATCTCATTTTCCTTGTTAAACTCAACTAAAAGTTTTCATAAAAGGTCTCTCGGTACTTAATCTACATACTGTAGATTCTTCATATGTTTCTATCTGCATTTCTAGGGATAATATAGCTAGATTATGGAGAAGATGAAATTATGGACTTGAAATCAGAAAGACCTGAGTTCAAATTCAGACTCAGACACTTTACTAGACAAATGATGGGCTTGAAGTCAGAAAGACCCGAGTTCAAATTCAGCTTCAGTCACTTAGTTGTTTGTTTGAACTTGGGCAAGTCATTTAACTTCTTCCTACCTCAGTTTCCTCAAACTCTGACCCAACATAGAATCTGGCCTAAAACTTGAGCAGAGGTATCACCCAAATTGGCAGCAGTGATATGACAGATTCTTAATAAATGTTTATTGATTAATTGATTGGTTGAAAGTCAGTGACAGAGTTGGTATTTGAGACTTGATCTTCTGATTCCAGATTCATGATCCTTTACAAGGCTCCTTGTTATTGTCTAGAATGTGAATGATGATGATGATTCTATTGCTTTAATCTGTTCCAACAGAGAGCTAGTTGATGTACTGTATTCAAATTTGAGCATCAACTTTTAAGAAAAGCAAACTTTGGAAAATCAGCATACCCAGAAGTAGGTACCTAAGACACTGAAGAGTCTTGAAACCGTACAAATATGAAGATCTGGAGAAGGAATTGAAGATGTTTAACCTTGAGAAGAAGAGACAAGAAGATTTGAAGGGATGTGATAATGGTCTCCCAATATTTGAAGGATTGTTTTGTGGAAGAAAGATTTCCTAGAGGCAGCTAGGCAACCCACTGGTTAGAGCACTGGACTGTAAATGAGGAAGACAATGAGTTCAAATTTGCCTTCAGTCAATTATAAGTTGCATAACCCTGGGCAGGCCAACCTTTATCTGGTTTCATCTGTCAAACTAGAATAATAAAACACCTACATTTTTGAGGAAAAAATGAGATATTTACAAAACTCTTTGCAAATCTGAAAGTCCTATAGAAATGCTAGATATTATTCTACAATGGTTCCAGAGTGTTCAATTACATATTAGTGGAAGATACATTGAGTCAATTATTAAGTGAGATGCCTATTTTCTTATCTTTGTGAGAATGGATTCTTAAGCTTATAGAGTGGGTCCTTAATAAAAAGAAAAGAAAATAAGAGACATACTTTGATATTCCACAGGAGATCACAACTTTGCACTCTCATAATTGACTTAGTAGGGGGAAGAAATATAATTATGCTTATGTTTTGCTGATCACAAAAATTCCCTGAACAGAATTAAATTTGGCTTTATGGGTTTTCCTCTTACAAAGTCTTTCTCATTCTAATGTTAAAATAATAAAATTATAATTTGTTAATAACTCAAACAATCTAGATGACTTTGTTCAACAATCAAGCTAGATTCCTCAATTGATAAATGGTCAAAGGATATGAAGAGACAGTTTTCAAATGAAGAAATTAAAGCTATATATAATCATATGAAAAAATGCTCCAAATCACTATTGATTAGAGAAATGCAAATTAAAAGAACAATGAGGTATTATCTCACATCTATTAGATTAGCCAAGATGAGAAAAAAGGGAATATGATCAATGTTGGAGAGATTGTGGGAGGTTTGGGACATTGATGCATTGCTAGTGGAGTTGTGAAAGGATCCAACCTTTCTGCAATATGGAACCATGCCCAAAGAGCAATAAAACTGTTCATACCCTTTGACCCAGCAATTCCAATTCTAGGTCTATATCCAGAAGAAACTGTAAAAAATGGAAAAAGTTCTACATGTTCCAAAATATTCATAACAGCTCTTTTTGTAGAGGCAAAGAATTGGAAATTGAGGGGATGCCCATCAACTGGGGAATGGCTAAACAAGTTATGGTACATGAATACTATGGAATACTATTGTTCTATAAGGAACCATAAATAGTTGGACTCTAGAGAAGCATGGAATGACTTACGGGATCTGATACTGAGCAAAGGGAATTGAACCAAGACATACACATCAACAGCATTATGAGATGAGTATCCTTGATGGAAGCAACTCCTCTAGGCAGTTCAGAGAGCTAGGATAACAGTATTTGGCTGGCTAAAGACTATTTTATACCCATCTAGAGGAAGAAAAACAAAACAAGACACCAGGAAAAACCCCAACCCTTCAGAATCTGATGAACACTTTATAAAAATTATCTCATGTATCTCTTTCCCTTAATCCTAATTCCTCATACTGAAAATTACTAATTTGTAAACATGTTTATTAAAATATGTATGTAAAACGCTAACCTGACTGTTCCCTGCCTGAGAGGAAGGGGGTGGGAAGGGAGAGTGGAGGAAAATTTTGTAACTTGGAAATATGCATATGCATATGGATGAAAATAAATAAAATTAATTTAAAAAACCAATCAAGCTATTAGAGAAAGATTTGTTTACCATAACTATTTACCAGAATCATAGGAATGCATTACCTAAGGTGAGGTTTTCCAGAGAAAAATGGATTCTGCAGCTGTCATTGTTTGAAACTACATGCTTGAGATCTGTGGCCATTCAGAAGGAATTGACCTAGAAATCTTCACAAGGAGAAAACAAGTGGATAAAGAAATTATATTAACCCATATTTTAACATGTATTGGGATTCTTTTTTTTTATTTTTATTTTTTGCAAAGTAATGGGGTTAAGAGACTTGCCCAATGTCACACAGGTCAAATTTTTTTTTTTAGGTTTTTTGCAAGGCAAGGGGTGGTTAAGTGGTTTGCCCAAGGCCACACAGCTAGGTAATTATTAAGTGTCTGAGACTGGATTTGAACCCAGGTACTCCTGACTCCAAGGCGGGTACTTTATCCCCTACGCCACCTAGCCACCTAGCCACCCCCTGAGGTCAAACTTGAACTCAGCTCTTCTTGATTCTAGGGCTGGTCCTCTATCCACTGGATGATCTAGCTGCCCTGAGATTCTTTGAAAAATCCCAGTCTTCTCTCTGTCATAAGAACTTTTTTCTTTTTTTTTAAGTTAAAAATATTATCTGCTTGAATTCTTTCCTCTCCACTCTCTCCTACCCATTGAGAACTCTCCCTCCTTACCCTCCCTCCATACTTTCTAATTGCCTTTGGGTATTGTCTTTTCTCATTAAAATGTGAGCCTGTTGAGGACAGGGACTCTCTCTCTTTTTGTATGTATTTATATTCCCCCAGGTTGGGGGGTGGTGCTCAAGGAAGACTAATACCTCTGAGGTGAGGCCTGCCAAATCCTTTTCAGGGATACTTTCCACCTTTGATATTTACCTGAGTCATCTAACTTACCTGCGGCTCCAAAAAGCTGTAGCATGCACAGCAGCCACACCCTAATGTTCAGTTTTGGCAGATGGGTTGAGGATAACTGAGCAGTCTCAAACATCATGGGTGTGTTGATGGGATGATGTGGGGGGAGGGGTTGTCTATGCCAAGCATGTGAAGTCTTCCAGTGGTAGAAGAGCATATGAGAACAATTTGTTCTAATGGTCATGGAGGCAGCTGAAGCAGGCATTGTGGAGTGCTTACAGTTTGGTTAGACATTGAAGACAACAAGATCATCCATTGTACAATAAGCCTTCAGTTGTCTTGAGTCTGTTTTGCCACTAGAGAGTGATGACTTCAGAAAAGAGGGAGATGAACAATTTTGTGCAAATTTGCTTCATTTAAATTTAATATCACCCACACCACTTTACTATTCCTTTCTCAAAGTTCTGAGGCAAGGTTATGAAGCAGCAGATGCAGTTACACTGTTAGCTGTAGTCATAACTCTGCACACAGGCAGCCCAAGATGTAGGATTATTTCCTCATAGGAAGCAGCAGTGGGATTTGGCAGCCACCTATGTGACTGAGCAGCCTTTTAAGGATTGCATTCCTCACCTCCTAGGAAAAAGTGCCCTAAAAATTGTCTACCCCATACTGGCCTGATTACTATGGCAGGCAGGGATACCACTATGCCATCAAATGCAAGAAAAATGTGCAAAAACTTCTTCAAAGAAGATTCCAGTCACCATTGGAGCATGGAATGTGCGCATATTCATAGACAACAAAAGATCCAATAGATCTGAAAGATGAACTATTCTTACTGTAGGAGCACTCAGTAAGTAACATATCCATATAGAAGCCCTGAGTGAAATAAGGCAGGCAAATGAAGACTAGCTAACTGAAGTCAGAGTTGAATACATGTTTTTCTATAGTGGCAGCAGTGAAGGGGAGCAACCATGAACCTGGGGTAGGTTTTGCAGTCAAGACTAATGTAGGCAACAAGCTTGAATGTCTACCAAAAGGAAGGAACTACAATGATATTGTCACTTGCAGGAAAACGCTATGACACCATCATCATTGCCTAAGCTTCCATCTTGATGAGTCCTGATGAAGTCAAAGAAAATTTTTATGAAGACCTGGAGACCCTTATCATCATTATACCAAAAGAGGATAAGAATATAATTCTGGGTGCTTTAATGTTATTAGGCTCAGATTATTGGCTATGGCAGGGAGACCTTGGGAGGAATGAAGTTGGAAATAGCAATAGCAATGGTCACTGAATCTTAAAGACTTGTTCTTCTCATGTTCTTCTCATCACAAACATTGTCTTCCATTTACCTACCCATAATAAAACTTCTTGGATGGACCCTTATAATAAATACTGGCATCTAATAGATTATGCTATTGTAAGGAGAAGAGACAGACAGGATGTGAGAATGACAAAGGCAATGTGTGTTGCAGAGTATTGGACTGATCACAGACTCATCTTCTCCAAGCTAAATATATAAAAAACTGTGGACTCAAGGCAAAGAATTAATGTCAAGAGATTCAAGTGCTTCTCTGAGCAGGAATAGTTTGTTGCTAACTTGGAGGGAAAGTTAAGCCAACACACACTTGGTAACAGTGGAGCAGAAAAGGAACAGGCAACTTTCAGAGATTATCTGGGTCCAAATACATTGCAAATGTCAAGGCTGGTTTGATGAAAATGATGGGGAAATACAGAAGATGCTAAATGAAAAAGGAGAACTCCACAGGTTTTACCAGCAGAGTAGCACCATCCATTTCTTTCTTTTTTTTCTTTTTTGGCAAGGCAGTGAGGTTGAATGACTTGCCCCAAGTCACACAGCTAGGTAATTATTAAGTGTCTGAGGTTGGATTTGAACTCAGGTTCTCACTCAACTGCACCACCTAGATGCCCAGCTCATCCATTTCTAAGGCAGCAGCATTTAATTCCATCAAAAGAAAAGTGCAAGTGAAGCTTCCAGAGATGCAAGATTCTTGATTCAGTAAGAAGGCAGATGAAATTCAGTTTTATGCAGATGGTAATAATTCAAAATGCTTTTATGATACCCTTAAGACTATTTATGGGCCAAAGAAACCATGGTGCATCTCAACTACTCAGTTCTGATTAGTGATAGGAGCAAGATCCTAGGGAGATGGGCTAAACACTTCCAAAGTATTCTTTTTGTAAAAAAATATTTATTTATTTTTGAATTTTACAAGTTTTCCTCTAATCTTGCTTGCCCCCCCCCCAGAAGGCAGTCCGTTAGTCTTTACACTGTTTCCATGCTTATACATTGGTCTAAATTGAATGTGTTGAGAGAGAAATCATAACCTTAAGGAAAAAAAATAAAATAAAATATAAGAGATAGCAAAATTACATAATAAAATAACATTGTGTTTTAATTAAAGGTAATAGTCTTTGGTCTTTGTTCAAACTACACAATTATTTCTCTGGATATGGATGTTATTCTCCATCATAGATATTCCAGAATTATCCCTGATTGTTGCACTTATGAAATAAGCAAGTCCATTAAGATAGATTATCAACCCCATGTTGCTGTTATGGTGTACCATGTGCTTCTGGTTCTGCTTATCTCCCTCAGCAACAGTCCTTGCAGATCCTTCCAGACTTCTCTGAATTCCCATCCCTCCTGGTTTCTAATAGGACAAAAGTGTTCTATAATGGAAATCCACAATTTGTTCAGCTATTTCCCCAACCGATGGACATTCACTCAATTTCCAATTCTTTGCCACCACAAACTGGGTTGCTATGAATATTTTTCTACAAGTGATGTTTTTAGCCTTTTTCATGATCTCTTCAGGGTACAGACCCAGTAGTGGTATTGCTGGATCAAAGGGTATGCACATTTTAATTGCCCTTTGGGTGAAATTCCAAATTGCTCTCCAGAAAGGTTGGATGAGTTTACAGCTCCACCAACAATGCTTTAGTATCCCAGGTTTCCCACATCCCTTCCAACATTGATCATTGTCCTTTCTCATCACATTAATCAGTCTGGGAGGTGTGAGGTGGTACCTAAGAAATGCTTTAATTTTCATTCCTCTAATAAGTAATGATTTAGAGCAATTTTTCATATGGCTATGGATCATTTTGATTTTGATTTTGATTTCCTCATCTGTAAATTGCCTTCGCATATCCTTTGACCATTTTTCAATTGGGGAATGGCTTGTTTTTTTAAAAATAAATTTGATTCAGTTCTCTATATATTTTAGTAATGAGTCCTTTGTCAGAAATACTAGTTGTAAAAATTGGTTTCCAATTTACTACATTTATTTTGATCTCAGTTACAGAGGTTTTGTCTGTGCAAAACCTTTTAAATTTAATGTAATCAAAATTGCCTAGTTTGTTTTTAATGATTTTCTCCATCTCTTCCTTGGTCATAAGCTGCTTCCCTTTCCATAGATCTGATAGATAAACTATTCCTTGATCTCTTAGTTTATTGTCTTTAAGGTCTAAATCCTTTATCCATTTTGATCTTATCTTGGTATAGGGTGTGAGATGTTGGTCTAATCTAAGTTTCTGCCATACTAACTTCCAATTTTCCAAACGATTTTTAATCAAAGAGAGAGTTTTTATCCTAGCTCTTGCACTGAACCTTGCTAGCAATATATAGAAATGCTGAAGATTTATGAGGGTTTATTTTATATCTTGACACTTTGCTAAATTTGCTAATTTTTTCCTAGTAGTTTTTTTAGATTTTTTTTTTTAGGATTCTCTAGGTATACCATCATGTCATGTGCAAAGAGTGAGAGTTTTGTTTCTTCCTTCCCAATTCTAATTCCTTCAATTTCTTTTTTCTTCTTTTATTACTGAAGCTAACATTTCTATTACAATATTGAATAGTAGTGGAGATAAAAGGCATTCTTGTTTCACCCCGATCTTATTGGGAATGCCTCTAGCTTATCCCCATTACATATTATGCTTTTTGATGGTTTCAGATAAATACTCCTTATCATTCTAAGGAGCAATCCATTTATTCCTATGCTCTCGAGTGTTTTTAGTAGGAATGGGTGTTGTATTTTTGTCAAAGGCTCTTTCAGTATCTATTGATATAATCATATAACTTCTGATAGGTTTGTTATTTATATAGTTAATTAAACTAACAGTGTTCCTAATATTGAACCAACCCTGCATTCCTGGGATAAATCCTGTTTGGTCTCAGTGTATTATCCTAGAGATAACTTGCTGTAATTGCTTTGCTAAGATTTTATTTAAGATTTTTGCATGTATATTCATCAGGGAGATAGGTCTATAAGTTTCTTTCTCTGTTTTGACTCTTCCTGGTTTAAGTATCAGCACCATATTGGTATCATAAAAAGAGCTAGGCAGAGTTCTGTCCTCATCTATTTTGCCAAAGAATTTATATAAAATTGGAACCAGTTGTTCCTTGATTGTTTGATAGAATTCACTTGTGAATCTGCGTGGCCTTAGAGATTTTTCTTAGGGAGTTCAATAATGGCTTGTCGAATTTCTTTTTTCTGAGATAGGGTTATTTAAGTATTTAATTTCCTCTTCATTTAATCTGGGCAACTTATATTTTTGTAAATATTCATCCATTTCACTTAGATTATCAAATTTATTAGTATACATTTGGGCAAAATAATTTTGTATTGTTACTTTAATTTCCTCTTCATTGGTGATGAGTTCACCTTTTTTTATTTGTGATACTGGTAACTTGACTTTCTATTTTCTTTTTTAAATAAAATTTTATTGGTTTTTCATAAAACCAACTCTTGGTTTTAATTATTAATTCAATAGTTTTCTTGCTTTCTATTTCATTAATTTCTTCTTTAATTTTTAGAATTTCTAATTTGGTATTTAATTGGGGCTTTTAATTTGTTCTTTCTCTAATTTTTAGTTACATGTTTAGTTAATTGATCTCTTCTTTCTCCAATTTATTCGTGCAAGCACTTAAAGATATAATATATCATTTGACAACTGTCTTGTCTGTATCCCATAAGTTTGGCATGTTTGTCATTATCTAGGATGAAATCATTAATTCTTTCTATAATTTGTTGTTTGATTTACTCATTCTTTAAAGTGAGATTATTTAGTTTCCAATTAGTTTTAGGTTTATCTCTTCCTGGCCTATTATTGTATGTGATTTTTATTGCCTTTTGATCTGAGAAGGATGTATTCACCATTTCTGTCTTTCTGCATTTGATTATTAAGTTTTATGCCCTGATACATGGTCAATTTTTGTGTAAGTGCCATGTACTACAGGAAAAAAAGTATCTTCCTTTCTTTTTCCATTCAGTTTTCTTCAAAGGTCTATTATATCTAGGTTTTCTAACATTCTGTTCACCTTGTTAACTTCCTTCTTCTTTATTTTATGGTTAGATTTGTTTAAATCTGAAAGTGGGAGTTTGAGGTCTCCTACCAGTAGAGTTTTGCTGTCTTTATCTTCCTATAACTCATTCAATTTCTCCTCTAAAAATTCAGATGCTATACCACTTGGTATGTACATATTTAGTATTGAAATTTTTTCATTATCTATGGTACTTTTTAGGAGGATATAGTTTCCTTCCTTATCTCTTTTAATGAGATCTATTTTTGCAGCTATTTTGTCTGAGATAAGGATTGCTACCCCTGCTTTTTTCCACTTCAACTGAAGCAAAATTTATTTTGCTCCAGCCTTTTACCTTTTCTCTGTATGTATCTCTCTACTTCAAATGAGTTTCTTGTAAGTAGCATATTGTAGGATTCTGGTTTTTAATCCACTTTGCTATTCACTTATGTTTTATGGGAGAGATAATTGCATTCACATTCAAAGTTATAATTACTAACTGTTTGTTGCCCTCTATGCTATCTTCCCTCTGTTTATATTTTTCCCGTTTTTTCACTTTGTCCATATTCCCCAGCACTTTGTTTTTTAATATCATCACTGTCAGTATGTTTTCCCCCTTGTATCCAATTCTCCCCTCTTTCCCCTTTCTCTTTGCCCCTTCTTCCTTCTGTTAGCTCCTCTTTTCCTCTCCCTCCCCCTTTCTCCTTTTAATACTTGAAAGATAAGATAAGTCTCTCAACTTAACTGAGTGTGTATATGTTAATTTTAGGCCTAATCTGATGAGAGCAAGATTCAGGCAGTTTTCACCTCTTCCTGTCTTCCCCTCTATTGAAATAGGTGCTTTGTCCCTCTTCATGTAAGGTGATTCATCCCATTCATTCTCCTGCATCTCCCCTTTAAGTGGATATTGTTTTTAAATTATTCTATCAGAGTCACAGATAAGTCATGAGTGTCCATCATATCTAGCTAAGTATATTCTCTCTAATAGAGTTACAATTCTTGAGAGTTATGAGAATCTTTTCTCCCAGGTGAGGAAATAGCCAGTTTTATCTTAATGGATAGCAATTTTTTTTCTTTTCCATTTTTGTAAACCTTTTCATGTGTCTTTTGAACCTCCTGTTTGATGTCCAAAATTTCTATTTAGCTCTGGTCTTTTCATCAGGAAGAGTTGGAAGTCTTCTATTTCATTAAATGTCCATCTTTTCTCCTGGAAGGGAAAGTTCCATTTTGCTGAATAGTGGATTCTTGGCTTCATTCCAAGCTCTCATTCCAAGCCCTTCGATTTCTTAATGTTGATACAGTCAGGTCCAGTGTAATCCTTACTGTGGCTCACTGGTATCTAAATTGTCTCTTTCTGGCTGCTTGCAGGATTTTCTCATTTATCTGATAGTTCTGGAATTTGGCCACAGTATTTCTTGGTGTTTTCATTGTAGGATTTCTTTCTGGAGGGGATCAGTGTAGTCTTTCAATAACTATTTTGCCCTCTGGTTCCATGATATCAGGGCAGTTTTCCATCACTAACTCCTGTTTAAGTCCAGGTGTTTTTTCTCTTCAATGTTTTTAGGAAGCCCAATGATTCTTAGCTTGTCTCTCCTGTTTCTATTCTCAAGGTCAGTGGTTTTGCCCATGAAGTATTTTTATACTTTCTTCTATTTTCTGATTTTTTGGTTTTGGTTTACCTCTTTCAACTCCTTTTCCAGTTGATCAATTATATTTTTGAAGGAGTTTTCCATTTGCCCAAATGTAGTTTTGATAGAATTATATTCTTTTTGTTTTTGTCCAATTGAGGATTTGAGAGAATTATTTTCTTTTTATAATTGTCCAATTGCATTTTCCAAGGATTTAATTTCTTGGTGTGAGACGTTAATTTTCTCTTGCAAGTTGTTCATTTTCTCTTGAGTTTATTTTCCCAATTTTTCCAATTGAATTTAAAATTTTTTCCTGATTTCTTCTAGGCTTTCTGGGCTGAAGACCAATTCATATTCTCCTCAGAAGTTCTACATCTCTCTGGGTTAGGATCAATGTCTTCAAAGTAGCTTTCAATGGGTCTCTCTTGCCGATGGCCTTTCTTCATTTTCCTAGGGTCTTGGGGTTGGGGGAGTGGTTGGCTCACGAAGATTTGGTTTTGAAAACCCTAGAGGCTTTGCTCACTGGGCTTAGTAACTCCAAGTGGACCTCCCAGTAGGGAGTACTGGTTGTTTTCTCTGGAGTATCTGTGGCCTTGATTTAAGCAAAACCTCTCCCTAAACCTGGAGGGGGTAGGGGGAGAGCAGGGTCTGAATTATCCTTGGACAATGTAGACTTGGCTCTGGGGAGAGAATGTTAATCTCCCTATTTATCTGAGGGAGCTCTGCTGCCCACACCTGAGCCTAAGAGGATGGGGGTGGGGTTATTATTCTGGTTTTTTTTTTTTTAGAAGAGGGCTCCACTGAAAGTATGTAGCTCAAGCTGAGTAGATTGCTGACCAGTTGCACTCTGCAACTCTCTGTGCTGGGGCTCCCCAGTTCTCCACTCCTACAGTTAAAGACTCCATGGCCTTGGACTTGGGTCCCGCAGTCAAAGCTTCCATGGCTGATCTTAGTTTAGTCTGGCTCTCACCCCCACCCTGACTGGCTCTTTGCTCTCTGCCCCTAGTGTACCCACAATCCCTGGAGACAGACCTTGAGGGAGATGTTCTTCTAGCTTCTCTTCTGAGTTTTGTAGATTGGATTTCTGTTAAGAGGTTTCTTTCATATTATTTCTGAGGGAAAACCAGGAGACCTTAGCACAGTGCTGGTCTTCTCTCCTCCACCTTTGCCAGAAGTCTCAAAGTGTTCTTAACAGACTGTCACCAATCAATGCAGAGGCCATTGACTGTTTATCACAAGCTGAAGTCAAATCTGACCCTAACTGAAGCTCTAATTGAAGAAAAGACTTTGAATGCCATTAGACTCCTTTCATGTGGCAAGGCACCTGGTGCTGATTCCATTCCAGCTGAGATGTATGGGGTGGGGTTCAATACTCATGCAAAAAGACTACTTATTGTAAGCAGAATATTCAAAGTTTTAAGGGAGAGCTGGTAGAACATTGGATCCATTTTGTAATGGATCCCATGTGAAAGATGATGTTTGTCCTTCATTCTGAAAGAAGATCATGACATCAGAAAGGTGATGCCTTGACAAGCAAGTGAATTGGATTTGAGTGAAGGGGTGTTGTGCTAAGTCACCAGTCCCACTTTCTCCTCCAGAGTCATCTGGGTCTAGTGACCAGGCATGAATCAGATTGACTAGAGATGACCTTGAATGAGAGGCAATCGGATTAAGTGACTTGCCTAAGGTCTCATAGCTTGTAAGTGTCAAGTGTCTGAAGTTGAATTTGAACTCCCATCCTCTACACCACCTAACTGCCCCTTCTTTCTCTCTCTCTCTCTCTCTCTCTTACTATTTCCTTTTTTTAGTCATGCATGGAGTACCAAAATCAAATTCAACATATTCCAAATGAACTTACCTTTTCTATAAAACCTAATTTCCTCTAAAAGTCCTTATTTCTATGAAAGCTCTATCATTATAGGTAAGAGGGGGAATGAGTCAGATATGATTCTAAAACCTCAATGTTAAATGACATGAACAAGAAATGCCCAGAATTAAAACATACAAAGCACTTTTCAGACCCAGAACTGGACTGGATGGTCTCCAGCCTTCCTTCTGACCCCAAGGAGTCTATGATTCTGTGATTTTTAATTAAGTACAGTTGTTGATTTATGTGATGAGATACTGATTTGGAAATGGCCCTGAGGAGTAGGAAGAAAGTCTGTGTCCAGACCCTTGGATGGGCATTGCTACATTGTCTGGAATCACCTGCCCATTTTCATACTGATATCATGACCTTTCAAGTGGTAACATTTTTTTCTAAGGGAAATACAGATTATACAAAAATGTTCAGAGAGAGCTAGCACCTCTGATATGAGGGCTCTCTGAGCCCTTTTCAGGACTTCCTGTCTACTTTGGTATCCAACTTAATCCAATTGTTGCCTGTGATTCCAAGATGCTGTATCATGTGAAGTAATCACACACACCCCAATAAAAACAATCTTGACAAATGGGCTAAACCAGATTAAGGAAGACTGGTAGTACTCAAATCCATTGATGAGTTATCTATGCCAAACATGTGAAGACTTCCCTTGGGAGATTGGCCAGATGACAATTTCTTTTCCAATGGCCATGAAGGTGACTGAAACAGGCATTGTGGAGAGCTTAGAGATTAGTCAGATGTGGAAGATGCTAAGGTCATCCATTGTAACCTGGGTATTTGTCTTACTAATTGACCTCAATGACTCTGGAAGAGAGAGAACTGACAGCATTGGGCAACTCTGTTTCACTTAAATCCAATTCAAGTGCAAGGCATCACTCTGTGATCTCATTGGTCCTTTTTGAAAATGAAAGATGAACTTAAATTGGAGGTAATCAATAACAGAGGGAAGTCACTATTATTAAGGTAGAATGGGGAAAAGCTTACTATAGAAGGTAGAATTTTCATTGAGGCTTGAAAGAATCCAGAGAAGTCAGGAAGTGGAAATGAGGAGGGAACATATATTATGCATGGGGAACAGCCTGAGAAAATTCCTGGAGGTGGAAGATGTAACGTTTTGTTCATATAACACCCAGTGTCTTTGGATGGAGAATATAAGATATAGGAAGACTGGGAAAGGAGAAGGGCAGGTTATGAAAGGTTTTGAATTCCAAGAAGAAAATTTTTATTTGATACTGGAAGTGACAGCAAGACATCTTATACCATATACCATAATAAGCTTCAAATAATATATGAACTATATATAAAAAATTTACATTATTTATAAAGTAGATAAAATATAGAAAAGGACCTTCTATAGCTATGACTAGGGTGATAATTCTTTTTTTAGAGTGACAATTATTAACCAAAGTATAGATATTATTTGTTTTGTTTTTAGTTTTTGCAAGGCAATGGGGTTAAGTGGCTTGCCCAAGGCCACACAGCTAGGTAATTATTAAGTGTCTGAGGTCGGATTTGAACTCAGGTACTCCTGACTCCAGGGTCGGTGCTCTATCCACAAAGTATAGATATTATTAAAAAAGAAAAAAGTAGGCAATACAATAAAAACATTTAAAACTTTTATATGACCAAAATCAATGTAGCTAGAATAATGAAAGAAGATGTCAATTAAGGAGAGAAATATTAAAATTCAATGTCTCTAATAAAGCTCTAATATTCAAGTTAGAGAATTGATAAAAAATATGTGAGAAAAAAGAGGCATTACTAAATAAATAATAAGTTGTGAAAAATATAAGCCAAAATGTTTTGAAAAGGAAATGAAAACTAACAACCAAGTAAAAGATTAAATTACTAATAGTAAAAGAAAAGTAAAATAAAAGCTCTTATCACTTCAGCTTTCATCCAATAGATTACCAAAAATTATAAAAGTTATATTTGGTAAATAAAAACTGAAAGTTGTGTGGAAAGATAGGGACATTAAAGCACTGTGATTGGAGCTACAAATTGTTCTAACTGTTCTTGAAAATAGTTTGAAATTATACTATAAAAGTCACTAAAATTTTCATACTCTTTGATCATACAATATCACAGGGAAGACAATGTCATGACAAAAATTTAACAGTATTTTTACGGTAGTATCTTTATGGGTATAAAATGTATACTCATAAATTGAGATGACTAAATAAGTTGTGGTATATGAAACTCATGGAATGCTGTTGTATTGTTAGAAATGATGAATACAGGGTTGGCTAGGTAGCGCAGTAGATAGAGCACCAGCCCTGGATTCAGGAGTACCTGAGTTCAAATCCGACCTCAGACACTTAATAATTACCTAGCTGTGTGACCTTGGGCAAGCCACTTAACCCCATTGCCTTGCAAAAACTAAAAAAAAATGATGAATACAAAGAATTCAGAGAACTTAGAAATATATAAATTGATGCAGATTTATGCAGAGGAAAACTAATTTATATGATCATTACAATAATATAAAATAAAGTATCACCAAAAGACAGAATTCTGATCAGTTCTATAACCAATTGACCTCAAAGGACTATGCATGAAATATACATAGTCCACCACCTTGTTGTGCTGGGATCTGTCCACTAAGTGTGGAATGAGGTATACATTGTCACACCTGGGTTTTATTTTGTTATTTTTAGTAATTTTTAAATTGTGTCCAATTCTTCATGGCCCCTTTTTGAGTTTTCTTGGCAAAGATACTGGAATGGTTTACCATTTCCTTCACGAGCTCATTTTACAGATGAGAAAACTGAGCTATTTGGTGTTTGAGGTTAGATGTGAACTCAGGAAGAGGAATCTTTCTGGCTCTAGGCCTTGCACTCTAGGTGGCACTGCTCCACCTAGCCACCACCAGACCAGGCCCAATGTGTTACTTTGTTAAGTTACAAAAGAATGTAGCTACTTCAAGGGTAGAGACTGTTTTGTGTCTATTTTTGTATATATGGCACCCAGCACAGGGTCTGGTCCATAGTAGGGACGTTATTTAAATATTGTCGAATTGAATTTGTTGCTACAAAAAATGACAGCATTATTTTTAAAAATTCCTAAAACTTTTTATAAATGTGCTCTTGAAGATCTGGCTTTCACTTATCTTGTGACACAGATTTCATCATAACAAAATCTCTTGGTATCCTTTGTCCTTGAAAGGACAAGTAGCTTGGAAGCATAGTTTGACACATGAGACACACTCAGGGAAATAGATTGCAGCACAAATTGTTTTAATTGTCAAGGGACTTCTTTTGTCAGTTGTAAAATAGTCTTGACTACATGCTCTCTAAGGTTCTTTTTAACTTTAAAATTTGACATTTTTATGTTATTCTTATATATATATATATATTATGTTATTCTAAAACATTTCTTAGAATAAAATTTTGAATTTCTTATATTTAAGGAACAAAAAATGATTTTTATTCCAAAAAAAACTTAATTAGAATTTTCTTCTTCCCATTGCTACTTCATCAGTTCATTTAGACTTAAATCATGTGATGATAGCCTTATTCCAGCTGTTAGTATTACATAGAATAAGTTAGATGATTAATTTAATTTATTTATAATATTTAGTTTTAATTTATTTGCTCTTCATGAGAGTTTTACAGAAATATGTTTGTATGTTCCTAAAATTCATTTTTTTTGGTAACTTTCTCTGAACATGTCCACATGAATGGACTTTTCTCCCTTCTCTTTATGCACACAATCAGGATGCTGAGTAACTTCTGCAAAACCTGGAAGTCACCTGCTCCAGCTAATATAATACAAGAACAAATGTTATTAAAATGGGAAATTCTTTCCCTATTGTCTGGGTTTAGAAAGTAATGGACAAACAAACAATGACTTTGGGTCAGTTGAATTCCTAAGGACAATAAACAATCCTTAGTGATATTGTAAATTGTAATGCTATTCCTTAATATCAGTTTTTTCTTGATAAATTCCTAGTATTATTTATACATTAGCAATAGTTATTGATTTTCTTTCAAATTCCAAACCTACTCAGTAAAGACAGATCACAGCACAACAATATCGAGTTTTGAAATATTTTAATCATATAAATATTAAAACCTCAATGGCGTAGGTAACTAGTGTAAGCTAGAAAAAGGTTAATACAATACAAAAAATACAAAAAAGTAATTGATACAATGATTAAGGGTGTAGTTTAATCTCATGCCATCAAACTGTTATAGACTGATAAACCTTCAGCAAATTCTATTTGACTGTTTCAATCCCCTTTCTCCTGTTTGATGTCCAAATCTGACAGACAACAATAAGATAAAACCTGAATGTATTTTGTTATTGAAACTGCAACATATAAGGAAAAAATGATAAATCACATTGGTAATCCTTGTAAAATACTATCCACTTGCATTATGAAACCAGACTGAGTATTTGGGGCAACCATAGGTCCGGAAATTATAAAGTTTTTGAATTGGCCCTTTGCCTTCAAATGAGTTTGTATCTCAATCATTCCATTATATTATGGTAATATATTTCATTTTAAAAAACTTCTTGGAAAGTCAATTCTATTAGTGTCATTGTTATTACTTCTTGAATCCATTTTCTAAAACACCTGTCAAAATGGTTTTCTTAAAGAATAGGTTTGAAAATGTCACTTCCCAATTCAAACATTCCAGTGATTTATTATTGTCTTCCAGGATCAGATATAAATGCTTATTTAATTTTCACAATCTGACCCCATCCTACTTTCCAATCTTATCAATTGGAAAATCCCCCCTCCAGTCAAACTGACCTGTTGTTCCTTACACATGATATTTATTATCCTGTCTCTTTGCCTTAGTACTGGCTGTTCACTATTCCTGGAATGCATTTCCTTCCCCTTCCCATCTTTTGGAGGCATTTTTTTCTTAAAGACTCAAATGAAGCACCATCAACTACTTCTACATCTTCATTTCTCTTAAACCTTTCATGATTCTGCCCTCTCCAGTTTCTTGCTAGTGACCTTCCAGAATTTACCTTGTATTTTGTATCTATTCTGTAGTTAAAAGTAGTTGATCAGGACACCTCTCATCAAGTTATTTCCACTGGGTTCACAGAAAGTAAGTAAGGAAGTAACATAGACAAAAAGGTATACGATCTTAAATGAAGTACAAAGAAAGTTTTTCATTCTGTGATCTCTTTTTGAGGTTATGACAGGTTTCTTCTTGATGGAATTAGAAGGTAGCTAGCTATTGTCTATCAAAAGTCTGACCACAACCCTGATAATCCTATACAAAATTGAAGTATCTTCTCTATGGACTCAATATTCAAAAGTACTTTCTACAAAGTGAGGGCCAAAAGATCTACCAAGCTTCAAACTCATGGTGTGTGGAAAGGGTTTGTGGCCTCTTCCTTCGATGGGACTTATTTTCAATATAACTGAACCTATTCTTATTCCCCATTTCTTTTCTACTCTTATTCCTATGTCTCCCTACCCCTTCCTTGTTGAGGGTCTCAAGACTCTCAGGGAAAATTTTTAATCATTACCTGGGCATCTACAGTGTGTGTCATTGGGAAAATCAATACCTTTCCTGCCTCATAGCTATCTGTTGAACTGTTCCTCCACTATCTCAGATCATTCAGTGACTGTGACAGTCACCCTTCAGAGAATGAGTTTGGTGCTTCAAAAAGTGACTAGCAAAAAGCCCCACTTTTGATTTTCAGTGGAATAGTTTTACTACTATTTCAGTGGAATAAGTTTACTACTATTTCAGTGGAACAGTTTTACTATTGTGTGACAAAAGGATCTCATTACATGACTTTCTTCCCAAAAATCCACTCCTTTTAGGAGCTTCCCTATTATTATTGAAAGTTCTATCATTCTTTCTCAGGTTCACAACTTTTCATACTCAATGCCTTCCCTCTCCCTCACCTGATATATTCAATCCAAGGTCAAATATTAATTTTTTTCCTATCCCTGTTACCTTTCTTGAATACATTCCTCTAGAACAGGGGTGGGGAATGTCTGGTCCACAGACCATTTGGTCTGGCACTACCATGGCAATTGCACTTGAAATTTAATAAATCTAGCATCTTTGTAGGGGTGAATTAATGAAATATTTTGACCAAATATAGCAGGTGAACAATGTTATAAATATCAGATGACCCTTGACAAAAAAGTTTCCCCATTCCTATTTTAGAGTTTCATTGCCATCCTAGCTCAAATGGTCATCATCTATTACTTAAACTATTACAATAGCTTCCCA
The DNA here is from genome assembly GCF_037893015.1 of Macrotis lagotis. Classification (NCBI taxonomy): domain Eukaryota; kingdom Metazoa; phylum Chordata; class Mammalia; order Peramelemorphia; family Peramelidae; genus Macrotis; species Macrotis lagotis. Next base: position 541,745,607 of record NC_133666.1, on the reverse strand, counting down.
TTTGACCTCCAAGTCTTAAACTTCTCTCCCCTCTAAGCCCTTGTCCATACAACTGCCAAAGTGATTTTACTAAAACAATTGTTTCATATCACCTTCCAGAGAACTAGATAGAGCATTGAGAAGTTAAGTAACTTGCTTAGTGACACAGTTGTTGTCTGAGGCAAGATTTGAATACAGGTCTTTCTGACTCTGACCACTATATCATATTAATTCTCATGTGTAAGTCCCAGAATGTATTTAAATGTAGAAACAAATACCAATTTATAAATAAGTACATTTACACATATAAAGGATACATGCTGATTTTTTAAAGTTTGTAGCCCTCTCTGTTTTAAGGAGTCAGTGAGGAAGTTCTAAGGAGATAACTATGAAAAGTGAAGAGAATTAGTACCAGCAAGTGTAAATGAAGTCATGATGTAGATAAAGCCAAGGGAGCCCAATTGAATGGCCTACTTAATGAAGACACTGCACCATATGGAGACACATGAGGAAAAAACTGAGGGCAAGGACATTGACTTCTTGCAGTGCTGGGAGCTTGAGTCTCTCTAAATGTATGCCTCATTAGCAGTGCATTCTTCATATTGGCTCAGTTTCCCAAATGCTGCTGTGGAGAATATACTTCAGCTTTAGGAGAAGAATATTTTATAGATATTGTTGTGAATATTTCCATCTTATTAAAGTGCACTGGAAGGGATTTGTGAACTATAGTTTTTATTTGTTTTATCCATCCTTAGTTCTGGAAGAGGAACAATGATATCAGTAGACTGATTTCTTGACTTGCAAGTGAATTGGATTTAAGTGAGACAGAGCTGTACAGTCATCACTCTCCTCCAGAGTGCTCAGTCTAGTGGCAAGACATAGGTTAGGATGACTGATGTTGGCTACAGATGCAGTGGAAGACCTTGACCTTTTAAAGCTAAGTCTTTCCCAGGTCTCAGTTAGTCTTTTTTTTTTTTTTTTTTTTTTTTTTAGGTTTAGGCAAACGGGGTTAAGTGGCTTGCCCAAGGCCACACAGCTAGGCAATTAGTAAGTGTCTGAGACCCGCTTTGAACCCAGGTACTCCTGCAGGGCCGGTGCTCTATCCACTGTGCCACCTAGCCGCTCCAGGTCTCAGTTAGTCTTACACAATGCTCATTCAGTAATTAAAGTTTACATAAGAATTGGGGCAAAAGATAGCTCAGTTTGCCTTCACAAATTTCTGGCCAAAACAGAAATAGCTTCTATTTCACTCAATCTGAGACATCAAAAACCCAAACATGAACAAGTGAGGTTTGGGCTAGACCCAAAATAAATAACTAACTAACTAACTAACTAAATAAATAAATAAATAAATCTAGCATTTTTGTAGCGGTGAATTAATTAAATGTTTTGACCAAATATAGCAGGGAAAACTAGAGTGATTTGCGATTAAAGTAATTTGAATCATAATACTCAAAATATCCTAAATTGGGGAGGGGGCATAGTTGCCCTCTTGGGCACCCATCTTTCCAGTATTAGATGGAAAATAGCCTCAGAAAAGGTGCTACATTTGTGTATTTCATTAAGATGCATTTTGATTACAAGAGAATGTGAGGTCTTTGTGTGATTATTTTATTCATTCATTCATTCATTCATTCAATCATTTATTCATTTATCTGTTTGTTAGCCCCAGTGTCTAGCAGAGTATTTGGTCTGTAATAGTCACTCACTTCACAACAGGTTTGTAGATTGATTGATTTTCCTTAGGATCTAAGTCATTGACCAATAATCCTCATTCATTTTAAACAAATATTTATGTTTATGCAAAAACCTATGTTTTATGTTAGAAGTGACTCAAAGATAAATAATAGTCTCTGACTTCAAATAGTTAAAAGCCTGGACCTAAGAATTATATAACACACAAAAAGACATAATATAAATTAAAAAATAAGAACATAAGAGAAATAAAAGTAAAGTATTATGGAGGGTGTCCTTGAGTTCAGAGGTTTTGAAATGGTCTGATAAAGCCCAAGTAGTTAGGAGATTGTTCTAATAACAATGTGTTGATTAGAGGGGAAGGAGATTAAAAGTAGAGATTACAGTAAACCAGGCAAAAGGTAAGAAGGACCTGAATTATGAAGGTGGCAATGGGAAAAGAAAGTAAGGGAGTGATATAAAATAATACAGAGATTCTCTTGAGAAAACTCAAAGACTGATTTGTGGAAGAGGAAGGAGACAAGAAGGTTATGTGACTGGATGGCTGGGTGAATAAGCATGTCAGAAAAGGAAAGGGTTTTTTGAGAAAAGATGTGTTCTTTTTTTTAGGTAGTTTGAGTTTTGAGTTTAGAATGTTAATGGAAAATCCAGATGAAGATATCTGATAAACAACTGGAAATGGGAATCAGAAGTTTGAGAGAGAGGTCAGTGATAGAGATTAAAATTTTAGTCTCCTGCAAAATGATGATAGCTGCTCCATTTTAGCAGATAAAAATCATCAAAGGAGAGGACGTGGATTAAGAAGAGAGTTGAAGTTAGAGCCTTGCTGAATGTCTGAATTTGGAGGACAAAAGGAACAGCCAGTGAAGAAATCTGAAAAGTAGTTAGAGAGTAGGCAAAGAATCAGGAGCATATTATGAGCTAGAAACTAAAGGATTAGACAGTAATAAAAAGTTGTTGGTTAAAAGTATCAAGCATTGTAGGGTTAATGAGGACAAGGTTTGAGAAACAGACACTGGATTTGGCAATTAGAAGGTCATTGTTGATCTTTCAAAAGAGGACATTAATAGAGTTCCATGAAAGGAAAGGAAATTGAAGGAGATTAGGAAAATTGGTGACTAAATTCATTCCTTTCCTGCTTTTCTCATTTCTTCTGCTCTTTCACTGCTTCTGTTTTGCTTTTTTCTATTTCTATGAAACTAATTGCCCCCCATATAATGTTTTATACTTATTACATGTATTCCTGGAGTCAATTAGAAATAATAGATTGGTATGCTTGTATTGAAATGAGCAGTTTTTTTAATAAAGAAAATAGTATAATAGATTCAACATTAAAGCTATGTAGAACATAATGCAATCTGCTTTTGATAATAAAGCCTTGGTTACTAATTTCCTATTTCCCAATAGAGAAACTAGTGACTAAACTGATTCTATGGTAAAGTGCTCATGAGAGTGCACTATTCATTCAGAAATTTTTACAAAGGTCAAATGAGTTATTATCCCCTTAAAGCCTAGGAGAGAGTTAGTTCTGCTCTCTCTCAGGAGTTATTGGACCTTTTTTAAATCAATTATTTACATATTCTTCCTTACTACTGTTTATTTTTTCTTCCTTACTATTTATAATTCTCATTACAAAGGCCAATTCAAATACTATTTAATTGAATATTCTTCATTTTCTACTTCCTAAGTCTCTTCTTTCTCCCACCCCCTCTTTTTCTACAATGATGTAAGAAAATAAAAAAAAACATATGTTTCATATATTTTGTTAGATGCCCTTTTTGCTTTTGTCAGAATAAGTTCCAGAATTCTGTTTTTGGTTAATACACAGACTTAGAAACCATAAGGAAGTACCCAGGAAAGCTAATTGTGAGTGAAGGTAGCAAGCAGTCAGTCAGTAAATAAATACTTATTAAATGTGTTGTGTTCTTTACTAAACTCTAGTGGTACAAAGAAAGGCAAAAAAGTCCCCCAGGGAGCTAATATTCTAATAGGAGAGACAACAAGCAAACAAAAATAAGATATATTCAAAACAAATTGTAGATGATCAACAGGCATTCATGAAGACCAGGAAAGACTTCTTACAGAAGGTGAGATTTTAACTGGTAACTAAAGGAAGTCAACCATGCCAAGGGACAGAGATGAGGAGAAAGAGCATTTTATGTATAAGGGAGGAACCAATAAAAAAATCCAGAATCATAAGATGGTTTGTCTTCTGCAAGGGACAGCAATGTCACTGGATTGCAAAATATGTAGAGGGAGGGAGATGAATAATGTAATAACAAGACTGAAAAGGTAGGAGGGGGACAGGTTATGGATAGCTTTGAATTCAAAACAGAAGATTTAATATTTTTTTAGAAGAGCTACTGGAGTTTATTGAAAAGAGGTGAGGATGTAACATGCTCAGTCTGGAGGTTTAGGAAGATTGATTTGAGAAATGAGTGGAGGATATACTCAAGTGGGGAGAAAGCTGAGGCAAACTAATCAGAAAGTTATTGCAATAATCCAGGCATGAGTTTTCCATTTACTAATAGCTATTTCAGAATGGGATTTTTAAATCATGGGCTGACATGGAATTTGAAGTCATGTTTCTTACCATAAAATCTTTGGAGACATGGAGGTCGCTTCTCAACTGATAAATATACTCCCAAGGAATAGGCAGGAATTCCAGACAAACCAAATCCAATTCCAATAAAAGAATGCATAGCATCACTGTAGAGAGGTATGATCACCAGGAAGAGAGTACATAGGCAATAAACTAATGGAAAGAAAAGACTGAACTCATATTAAAAGGAAGCAAAAATTGGAGGAAACTAAGTAGAAAGGAAAAAATAACTACAAGTTTCTTCAGTTTTTTTCTTTTTTTCCTCAAATTGTTATTTTTCTCACTAGAGCTTATTGACCTAGGGATATTACTAATTGCTAGTTTCTTCTAATAAACTTTGGAAGTTCCACCATATAAATTACCTTCTGAAACGTGCACATTTGAAACGTGCAACCCAAGCACCTGCTACTGCCTTGAGAATGAGCCTAGCCGCGGGCTTACCTCTCTCCGAGGTCTTCGGGTGCACTCCGGCTTCCGCCCTGGGGGATGGGAAGGAAGTTCACAGCCACACACGAGCCTGGTTTACAACAGCAGCATCTTTATTCATGAACAGCAGAAAATGGCCCCCCGAACTTTTGCACAGCGCTCTTTTATCCAGTAACCCTTTCTTCCCGGGGTACATGCTCCTCCCAAGTTCCAACCCATGGGCGGAGCCACATCCTGTTAACGAAGCCGTCCCAGTACCCTATAAGATACCTTACAAGGCAGGTTCAGACTTCCAGGGGTCTCACGGCCCAGGTCATATGACCTTCATGGGTGGCCCCGGTCCAGAGCTTCCCCTTACAATTCCCCCTTTTCGTTAACAACAGGGGGGGGGTAAAAGGTGACAAAGGAAAAAGGTCTCCTTTGAATCGTTCCAGGGTTATCTTAAGAAAGGACAAAAGGCATAGGGTCAGTCCAAGATAGAGCTTTCAGCCATGGTGGAGAGGGGATGAAAGCCCAATACTTTTGATCAGTAACCGTCATTCCAATTGTCGCGCCTAAGTTGGCGAACAGCATCGTCAAACCCAATGTCATTTCAGTCCTTTTTCTGCACACCTGTAGCCTCCTTTCTCGTCTCAGTCTTGCTCGTTTCAGTCCTCTCTGTCCTCTCCTTGTCTTTCTGCGCCGTAGTGACTTCTCGGACCCATTTGATTGGCACCCAGACTTCTTCTCCATCTGGTCCATCTTCGGGCTGTATGGATAGAAAACCCTGTCCTCTGAATTGTACTATTCCAGGGCCATGCCAAACACCCTCATGATCTTTCCAGTACACTTTTGTGCCTGGAATACATATAGTAGGGGTGTGTGAGATTTTTGCCATATCTGTGCCCTGTGACTGTGGATGAGTAAAAAAGACCATGGCAGGAACCAAACCCTCCTCAGAAATGGATAAAAAATTATGGGTATAGAGGGCTTGTGCCAGGCGTGCCTGCAGAGAATTCTTTATGCCCGGGGAAATTCCCCCTTTTTGTTTTTCAAGAAGGGTCTTTATAGACCTGTTGGCACATTCTACTATGGCTTGGCCAGTAGGATTATAGGGAATACCAGTGATATGTCTTATAGAAAATTCAGAGCAAAACTGTGTAAAGGCATGTGATTTATAGGCTGGACCATTATCAGTTTTTATAGATTCGGGAACCCCGAAAGAGGAAAAACAAGTAAGAAGATGGATAATAACTGACCTCACTGTCTCCTTAGGTTGGACAGTGGCCATAATGAATTTGGAGTATGTGTCCACACATACATGTATCAAATATCTAGTATAGTGGGTTACATCCATTTGCCAGAGTGCATTAGGGTAGGCACCCCTGGGGTTAACAGCCATTTCCTTAGGTTTGGGAAAAAAAGGGACACAGGCAGAGCATCTTTTTACTATAGCTCTGGCCTGCTCTCGAGAAAGGCCAAAGAGATGTCTTAATGATCTGGCAGATAAGTGGTATTTAGAATGTGCCATAGAGGCTTCCTTCTGCAACGGGCAAAGTAAAGCTTTGTCAACGACGTCATTTCCTGCAAAAATAGGACCAGAGGAGGACACATGTGAACGGACATGAAGAACATAGACAGGAGAGGTCCTTTGCAATAGTAAGGTCTGAACTTTGTAGAGCAAAGGGGAAATAGCAGAAGAGCGAAGATTGAGCTGAGCTTCAGGAAGATTGTGAAGAGAAATAGCACAGTAGAGGCTATCCGTGATAAGATTAAAGGGTTCATGTTGTAATAGTTGTAGAGCAAAGATTATAGCTTGAAGTTCATTTTTCTGAGCAGAAGAATATTCAGTTGGGAAAACTTTCAAGATTTTTCTGGAAGGAACATAGACAGCTGCCCGGTTCTTTTTTGTAGCATCAGTAAAAACATTAGGGCCTTCCACAGGGGACAGAGCTATAACAGATGGGGGACGTGACAGTGGAAGTAAAGTCCATCCCCGAAGGGGAGGTGGTAAAGGAAGCGAAACAACAAAGCAAAGGCAGAGTAGAGAAGCCCACTCGGGGATTTCTTCTGAAAACGAGCGTAAAGAAAGCTCCGAAGCAGCAAGATTTAGAACAGGATATCGACCATACAAGAGTAAGGAACGTTCTGCAATAGAGAGGAAAAAGTTGGCTAGCATTTTCCATTTATTTGGTAAAATGCGTTTTTGTTTCTCAGGATAGAGCCACTCCAACACCCCATGCATTTGGTATAGACAGCCAATCGGGGTATCATTCATTAAAATGGTGGCATATATGGGCTCTTTTGGATCCTGTAGAACCACAACCGATGTAATTTTTTCTAAAATACTATCCATCTGTTTTTTGGCCAAAGGAGTCAAACTCCTAGGGGAATTCAGTGATGAGTCCCCTCTCAAGATATCATAAAGAGGATGCATCTGGGAATCTGGAATAGGAATTACTGAGCGCATCCATTGTATAGCTTCTATTAATTTTTGAAAATCATTTAAGGTTTTCAGTCCCTTTAAATTTATTTTTGGAGAAACACGGGTGACAATGTTTCCCTCTAATATATGCCCTAGGTAATTGTACGGTTGTGTAAGTTGAATTTTTTCTGGCGCCACCTGTAGTCCGTAGAGCTGTAGAGCATCAGTAACCCTTTGTAATATTTGCAATGTTTGTTGGCGTTGGGGAGCAGCTATAAGTACATCATCCATATAATGTATGATTGTAACCTGTGGCTCTGAATCTCTTATAGGTTTTAAAATATTATGGACATATTGTTGGCACAAGGTGGGGCTATTAGCCATCCCCTGGGGAAGGACACAAAATTGGTATCTTTCAAAGGGTTCTTGGAGATTTCTAGAAGGGACTGAAAAAGCAAATTTATCTCTATCTGAAGGATGGACAGGTATGCTATAAAAACAATCTTTTATATCAATCACAGCCAGGTGAGAATCCTTCGGTATGGCTGTGGGGCTGGGCAGTCCTGGTTGTAAAGGACCCATAAGTACCATAGCTTCATTGACTTTTCTAAGATCAATGAGCATCCTCCATTTGCCTGTTTTCTTTTTTATAACAAATAAAGGTGAATTATAAGGACTTAAAGAGGGTTCTATTCTCTTAGACTGAAGTAATTCTGCTACTATATCTTTTAAAGCAGTGAGCTTTTCAGGCGTTAAGGGCCATTGATCAACCCACACAGGGGTTTCTGTTTTCCATTGGATAGGGGGACAGCTCACTTGTTCAATGACCCCAACAAGTTTAAATGTTCAGGGGTGGTCACATGCAAATTTAGTGCTGAAATGAGGTCTCTTCCCCATAGTGCATAGGACAATCCTGTAATTTGCAACGGTTTAAAAAGTCCTGAATGTCCTAGACAAAACCACTGTAGATATCTTGCAGATCGCAGGGCACCTTGGCTGCCTCCCACCCCCAAAATCGTTATTGGATCTGCTAGAGTCGGCCAATCACCCCATAGATCTATATTGATACAAGAATTATCTGCCCCTGTATCTATCATCCCCACGACCTTTTTTCCCTGTACCATTACTTCTAACATAGGTCTTGCCAACTCTATCTTTGTACACCAATTGATATTTACTTCATGCCCGCCTTGTAATCTTGTTCCCTTAGCTATAGGTTTCCCTGGGTCAATCGGAATTGGGATATTATGTAAGTTTGAAACAAGAATAGTCTTCTTATTAGCCAGAATAACTTGAGAAGGGACATTTAGGAGGTGGTTAGTTTCCAAACCAGTTACCAATCTATCATAAGGTTGTCCCTCTATTTCTATTTCCTTATTAGAGTACGGTTCCGTGAGAAGGGTTGTGTGACTACTAGGGTATATAAAGGCCATTGAGTCTTGCTTTATTTGTTTCACTGTGTTACTAGTATGTTGTAATCGGGTTTGAGAGTCCTGGTTCCCAGTACCTTGTGCCCTGTGCCTCGTGCCCTGGTCTTCTATTGTGTTTGTTGTTCGGGGCCTCTCTTGTGAAAAGGGAGGCCCCTCCCCCCGTTTCCCTGAAGGGTCCCCTTCTTTGCTCGGCAATCTTTTGCAATATGTCCCACCTTGCCACAGTAAAAACATCTAATAGGCCTTTTCACTTTGCATTGTCCTTTGAAATGCCCAAGTTGGCCACATTGAAAACATCTTTTTTGAGTAACTACCATGACACTCTTCACTGTGTTAGCCAATTCAGCAATGGCACTGTGTGAAGTGTTAGCCGTGTTGGCCAATTCAGCAATAGCACCTTGCATAGCTTGTACAGGATCATTGATGGGGGCATCTATCAATTTATCCAATATTTGATCTATAGTCGCATCCTTTCCTAAATTCCCAATAAGTTGCTGATATGCGGGCCTTAATCCCTCTCTAACCAATTGAGTAGTAAGCATTTCAGCCCCCGGTCCTGTGCCCATGGTTCTTTTTACTGTTTCAATGACCCTGCTTAAGAAATCTGCAGGGTTCTCGTTTGGCCTTTGTTTCAAATTTGAAAACTTTTCCCTCATTTTCCCCGGAGGATCCAGGCGAGACAAGGCCTGTGACCATATATATGTAACAGCATCCCTAAGAGGTTTGTCATAATTTATTTGTTGGTCAGGGTTAGAAAAAGGACCTTCACCCATGGCCAGATCAAAATTGCGCTGTTCCTGCCCAGGGACGTGCATTCCCTTCAGATATTTTTCACACTCCCTACGAACAAGTACTACATATGTAACATACTGTCCGGGGGATAAGACTGCAGACATAATTTCCTTCCAATCATTTGGAGTCCAAGGAGTAGTCATGGTAGCATTAGTAATTAACTGCCTAACATAAGGAGAAGCAGGACCATACTCATTAACAGCTCTCTTTATCTCTTTAATCAGTAGGAATGGTAGTGGTTTGTGTTCAGCTATTTCATTCCCTTGGGGGTCATAGCTAATCTCCAAGGGACATAAAACTGGCGGAAAGCCCCACTCTTCCAAATCTGGCCTCTCTCCCTCTTCAACTGCTACTCTAATGCTCTTTTTCAAAACACTCTCAGGTTCTGTCATAGTTGGCTTCATAGAAAACGTTAGTTTCTGAGTACTCTTAGGTTCTGTCTTAACTGGTTTCGCAGAAAATGTCAGATAAGTTCTCCCTTTCGAAGAGGTGCCTGAACCAAGGGGAGTTGGATGAAAAAGGGAATTAGAAGTAGGGAGAGGCGCATCCCTTATCTGTAAAGAAGTATAAGTTCTCACTGGAGCAATAATATTTTCGCTCACTAGATGGCGCTCCGACCCTAAGTTTACATTCTTTAATTGGGTCTCCGCCTCTTTCTCCGACCTTGAGTTTACATTCTTTAATTGGGTCTCCGCCTCTTTGTACTCCCTGCGCCATGATCCCACTTCCTCCCCCAGGTTTTTCCCACGGGAACGCAACTGTTCCCCATATAGTCTCGAGCCCCCACTACGGGCCATATCCTCCCTGAAAACTGTTTTAGATCTATCAAAACAGGCTATCTCTTCTCTGGGAGTTCTCTCACTGTCCTGAGTCCGCTGCAACTCCTTCCAGGGGTATAACGGAGTCTCTTTCTCTTCTACCTCTTCATAACTACACTCAGATTGATCATCTCTTTCTGACCCACACAAGGAAGGTCCTACCTGGCATGAGCATGGCACTTTCACCTTTATTTCTTCTGGTTCTTCTAACAATGTGCTAATGACCTTATAGAATTTAAAGTCCATGGGGGTAACAAATTCAGGTTCAGCCTGGTGATATGAGCTCATTTGCTGTCCTACTATCCTCCAACCTTTGCCATCAATTCCCGAATGTTCCACCCACGGGGAAATAACAAATAACTTTTCCACAAATTCCTTGCATTGCCTTAGGTGGGGTTTTAACCCATTCTTTTTACATAATTTGTACAGTTTGCAAGCTAAAACTCCCTTTTCTTCAGGCTCCACCACCAGAAGACTAATATTCTTCCCCATCTTGAATATATATTCAAGACTGTGTGTGGCTCCTCTTAACTAGACCAGCTAGCTAAGGTCGGCTACGACTCAGATTCTCCTCAGCATGCAGTGCTTTCGTGTCCCTGTTCGGGCGCCATGTGAAACGTGCACATTTGAAACGTGCACCCAAGCACCTGCTACTGCCTTGAGAATGAGCCTAGCCGCGGGCTTACCTCTCTCCGAGGTCTTCGGGTGCACTCCGGCTTCCGCCCTGGGGGATGGGAAGGAAGTTCACAGCCACACACGAGCCTGGTTTACAACAGCAGCATCTTTATTCATGAACAGCAGAAAATGGCCCCCCGAACTTTTGCACAGCGCTCTTTTATCCAGTAACCCTTTCTTCCCGGGGTACATGCTCCTCCCAAGTTCCAACCCATGGGCGGAGCCACATCCTGTTAACGAAGCCGTCCCAGTACCCTATAAGATACCTTACAAGGCAGGTTCAGACTTCCAGGGGTCTCACGGCCCAGGTCATATGACCTTCATGGGTGGCCCCGGTCCAGAGCTTCCCCTTACAACCTTCTATGTTCCTATATTACCATAAAAGTTTTATCATTGATGGGGAAACGAATCCATCCCTCAGAATTAAGAAATAACAGAGACTGCATGCTATGCTTTCAGTTTTACTTAGGTGACAGAAGCAAGTGATTTGTATGTGGTCACAAGGCTAGTAAGCATCAGAGGCAAGATTCTCAACTCTAAAGCAATACTACTTCTGTTACGAAACATTGCCTATTTTTCAGTCTCATTGGTGCATGTAAGCAGTGGACTGAACTAAATAGATTAGCAAACTAATCTATCTCAGAGGCAAAAATCATGTATCTCTTTTTAGAAATTTACTTTGCTTCTAGTGGTTCTTATTTAATAATGAGAAGTATTTAAAGAAGTCAAAAAGTTACTGTCTGAATGGGGTATGGGTCTGCATCCTAATTATCTGTTTTTTAAGGCACCTTGAAGGAGATATAGGCTTCTTTTCTTCTCTTTCAATTTCATGACCCCATTCCTCTATTCCTTTTGCCACATTTCCCCTTATATCCCCTTTAGTATTCTACCCTATTCCTTCTAATTCTTTCATTAATTCTTTCCTTCATATCTTTATCTCTAATGTAGACTTCCTTTCAGAAAACTACTGGTACTTTATTTCCCCAGATCAATCCTTTAATTAAAATTAATTTGTCTTTTTTTTGGAGGGGAAATGGATCACTATGGGGATCAAAGAATGAAATGCACTACAAAAAAATGAACATCATGCATTTGGTTAGAGCTAGGTGGCACAATGGATAAAGTACTAGACCTGAACAAGAACTGAGTTCAGATTCTGCATTAGATACTAGTTGTATGACCCTGGGCAAGGCACTTAATCTATATTTGCCTCAGGAGCAATTATGGTACCTATTTCATAAGGTAGTTGTGAGGATCAAATGAGATAATACTCGTAAAGGGCTTAGTCCAGTGCCTGTCATCTAGTTAGTACTATATAAACATTATTATTGTTGTTGTTAATTTTTTGATTGTAAAAGAAATATCAGTTTTGTCCACAAAGTTGGAAGTTCAGTGGTTCTTCACAGGGCTACTCTGATTGATACAGAAGCTTTGAGCTGCTTCCCTTCTCAGGGCTCATTATATTCATGCTGAATTTAGTGTGGATACCCTGGGTTTGTGAATTCCTGGGTTTGAAATCTGCCAGGCTGACACCCCATGCCCCCCCCTCTTCCCCACCTCCACCCAGTAACTGGGAATATAAGTGAGTGCCACTCTCTCAGGTTCACACAATTCTAAAAGGAGTAGTTTGTGTACCAAATATCATGTTCTAAACAATTGTTCGATGAATTTTACTTACTTTGATAAGATTTGGCTCTAAATGTCATAAATATATTAATACTGCAATAGATAGTCCAATAAATAGTCAATAGCTGAATGAATAGTAAGTAGTTTATGAGTCGAAAGACATCATCCATCAGGGATAAAGCAATGTTGTCAATCCCTTTAAAAGTTTAAAAAATCCATTTATAAGGTCAGGTTGAACATAAATATTAGCAAAAAATGATAACTGAAATGAACATAGAACTTTGAATATATTATACCATTTGATCTTTCCAAAGTTTTGTGAAGTAGATCCTTTAGGAGATCTTCAACCTACAATATTAGAATTATAAGGAATTCCTTGGTGTAGAAACTCTCCCCACTGATACAGAACAAGAGGCCATTTGTAACATAAACTATATTACAGATTTTATTATAATACCAATTTTTACTAATGGGGAAACTAAGAGTGTTAGAGGGTGACTTACTAGCCTATAGTTAAATAGGGATTAGGTGTCAGAGGTACAATTTGAATCCATTTCTCCTGACTCTGAGTCCAACATTGTAGTCACTGATTACATAAATATTATAACCTATAAAGATTTATCTGTTATTTATTAAGTTGACATCCTACTCAATAGAGTACTTTTATTCCTAGTTTATTATGTTAACTTTCTTTTTTTTTTAGGGTTTTTTTTTTTTTTTGCAAGGCAAATGGGGTTAAGTGGCTTGCCTAAGGCCACACAGCTAGGTAATGATTAAGCCTCTGAGACCAGATTTGAACCCAGGTACTCCTGACTCCAAGGCCGGTGCTTTATCCATTGTGCCACCTAGCTGCCCCAATGTTAACTTTCAATAGAGAACTTTTATACCTTATTGTCTAATATGCATATTAACCCAATCTATAATCTAATACTTCTTCAATTATACCACTGCCCTGTAGGTTTTTCTTGGGCATGGTTGCACATCTCTCAAGGAAGCTTGATGATTTCTATTTCCAAGTATTTGACTGGGGCCACAGGGACCTTTGGCATAGGGGTAGGAATGCAAAGCAAAGTTCACAGTTTTACTTCTTTCTTGAGGATTTTTGAAGAGTCAAGGTAATAAAATGCCCTTAGTATAATGGGAGTTAAAGCAATTCACTTCACCCAATCCAGTTGGGAGTAATGGACAAATTGGTAAATCTCTGAGGCTAGAGACATGTAAAGGAAGAAAAAACTGGTCAAGACTGTTTCTTTTGGATTCAATTCAAGCGAAGAACTGAAAATGTGTTGTTGACTGGCTCAACATTGTCCCCTTTACCTAAGGATGAAGAAGACCAGGCAGCCTCAGTAGTATCTTAGCAAAGAAATGGTGAACAGTAGTTTTGGAGTTGGAGAACAATGAGATAGGGTTGAAATTCAAGAAATGATATCTGTAGGGCAAATTTAGAATGATGGAACTGAGAAATAAAGGGACATAAAGTTATAGGAAGATGGAGCCATGAGAGATGTTCCAGTTTGTGGCACAATTATCTTAGACCATTAGTTGTACAGGAAGTGTTCCTTCATATCAAACAATATGGGAATATTTGGAGCCTTGTACCCTTTCATTTATGGGGGATGACATTTATTATACTGCTTGATTTTCTCCATTATTTATTTGACTGTTCTGTGTCAATTAAATGCTATGTTATTTGGTATAAGAGATCATTAGATAAAATAGACAGGAAAAAACTTGTTATTCATGTGGGAGTTGTTTGTGAGTCAGCTATCTTCACATATTCAGACTATCAACTCATCAGAGGTAGGACAAAAATCAGTAGAAGGAGGAGGAGGAGGAGAGGAGAAAGGAGAAATGAAAAGGGAGAGGAAAAGAGGAGGAGGGGAGAAGACGAGGAAGAAGAGAAAGAGGAGGAAAGACAAAGAGAAAGAGGAGGAAGGGGGAGAGGGAAGAGCAGGAAGAAGAGGAAAAAGGAGGAAGAAAACAAAGAGGAAGAAGAGGAGAGTTTTATTATTTGTTTTATTATTCTAAGATTGATTCTGTTGGGAAAAATAATTAAATTAATTCCCTTAAAATGATATTAATTTCACATCTAAGATACAGAAGTAAGCTTTTCCAGTTATGAAAGATGAGGAAAGAAGAGGAGAGGGAAAAAGGAGAAAGAGGAAGAAGAGAATTCCAGTTAATTAGAATAACTTGCTTTAAATGCTCCTACTAAGAGAAATACATTTATCTTTATCTAAATGAAAAAGAATTGTGATGTCCTTCAAATAGCAGCAAAATTAAGTCAAGTACAAAAGTCAGCTTGGTAGTTCGCTACCTTTTGTGGTTTTTCCTTTTTGAGGCAATCGGGGTTAAGTTACTTGTCCAGGGTCCCACAGATAGTAAACGTTTGAGGGAGAGACACCTTTTTAAAATTAAAATATATAATCTTTCTTTTTTCAAATGGCAAATAACAGGAAGGTATGGTTGCAATACTGGTATTTACAATATCTTTTTGTGTCATTTTGCTTAATTAAGCAGGAGACAGGTTTTATTGCTTGCTTATTCTAGGAATAGTTTGTTGGGAGAAATAATTAAATTAATCCTCAGAAAAATGATGATATTATTTTCACATTTAAGGTATAGAAGAAGTAAACTTTCCCAGCTATGAAAGATAAGACAGTCCTTAGGCATGAGGGTACAAAGCTGTGGGAAATAGCTATGTTGAAAATAAAATCACAAATGACAGAATCTTAGAGCGTGGGAAGAATTTCAGAAATCATGTAGTCAAACCTGAATCTATAACTATATAAGAATTTTCATTATAATATTTCCAGCAAGAGGTCATTCAACCTCTGCTTGAAAACTTCCAATGAGAGGACATCCAGTATTTCACATGGAATTCAATTGCATTTGCAGGTATTTGTAGGTGGCACAGTGAATGGAGTGTCAAGTGTGGAATCAGAAAGACTGGAGTTCAAATTTAAATACAGGCATTTATTAGCTGGGTAACCCTGCTTGCTTCAGTTTCCTCAACTGTAAAATGATCAATAAATGGCAAACCACTTCATTATCTTTGCCAAGAAAACCCCAAATAGGATCACAAAGAGTCAGATATGACTGAAATGACTAACAACACAACATATGAAAATTTCCCTTATCTATAGCCTGTCTCTGCCTCTTTTCATCCAACCATTCTTCCTGATTCTGTTCTCTGGGATCTAGCCAAACAAGTCAGATCTCTCTTCTATATGACATCCTCTCAAACACTTGAAGGTTGCTATTTTGTTTTCTTAAGTCTTCTCTTCTCCAAGCTAACCATTGCCAGTTCCTTCCACTGACCTTTATCAGCCGTGGAATTCAGTCCCCATTCTATTTCATCACCCTCCTATCAACACAACTCCATTTTTTGTCCTTCCTAAAATGTGCCAGATAAAATTAGTCATGTCCCAAAAGTAGAATGACTCTGGCAGAACACAGTGGTGTTATAATTTCCTTTGTTCTGGACATTGTGCTTCTATTAATTAAAACCTACAATCACATTGGTTTTAATTGCTGCCACATCTCACCATTGACTCAAGAATAAAGGAAAACTTTCTTGAGACTGAAAAGCCATTGCAGGGAAGATGAAACCTTTTAAAGCTCTTGTGTTTAAACTATATGGACTCTTGGATTCAGATTATTTTTTAAAAAAAGTATGGTACTAAAAAGATGTCTGAAGTTGTTGAGAAAATTCTCCAGTGAACTTTCGGTTATTCTAAGATAGGAAGTAAGGTCATGGGACTTGGAATCAGAATATGAGTTCAAATTTCATTGCTATTACTTTGTAACTTTAGGCACATCAACTTCACTGAACCTCGATTTCTTCATCAATAAAACAATAGAAAATTAATTAAATGATTTTGAAGACCCTTCCATTTCTATGATCCTATAAATGACAAGAAACTATCCAAGTTAAAGGCAAAGCGTAGACATTATCATTCACTTCTTCTTCTGTCTCATGTAGATTGAGTCATGAGTTCTGACTTCTTCCTGGTTCCATTTCAGGAAAGAATGATCCTAGGTGACTTAGAGAATACACACCTTCTGGGAGTGATATGTAGAATAGTTACTCAACTAGGAGTATTTGCTCCACTATCAGAATTGTTCAGTCATTTCAGTTATATCTGATTCTTTGTGAACACTTTTGGGGTTTTCTTGGCAAAGATACTGAAATGGTTTACCTTTCCTTCTTCAGCTCACTTTACAGATAAGGAAAATGAGGCAAACAGCTAGTAAGTACCTAGTTCCCCATCCACTACTCACAGTAGGGCTAGAGTTTCATGGCTACTGCAATAGAGTGCCTATCCAAGCACATTTAGTCAATAAGTTCAACTGAAGGTCTTTTATACATGTTTCCTGGGAAGAAACCCAAGAGAGTCAAGCTCAATGTGTATCAAACTTCCTTGCTAAGTTTAATTTAATTCTCAGCTGAATGGAAGAACTTGAAGGAGATGGGAGTTTATCAAAATCTGTTTTATATAATGTAAGAAATATTTTTACTCACATTGAAGAGGAGAGCAAGAACTGGAGTGACAAAGTTGACATGTATCATATTTAAGCTGCATGGCAAACAGGTGATAAGAATGGAAGGTTTGGGTTGGCATTCACCAAATACTTTTTTAAAAAAACTTCCTTTTTTATCATGAACTTAACATACAAGAACATTTCAGCTCACAAAGGACAAAGGAAAGGAATGTAGATGAAACTATGAACTACTATATGGAATTTGTTTTTTTAATGTAAATTTAAAATGTTATTTATATTTATAGTAGCAGTGTATTGTAGAGATCTGGAAGTCCAGACAGACCTGAATTCAAGATCTCCTTCTAACTCATTTCTGCTGTATGACCTTGGCTAATTAGTTAACCTCTCAGCTCCAGAGAAGGTACTAACATGAGCTGTAACTCCCCCTGCCAATGAAATCACAAGTCCATTCCCTATCCCTATATTAAATATAACACAACAAAACTGCATATCTCTGTACACTTTTAAATTTCTCTTTTGTGTATTTTAAAAATTGTTTCCTTGATTCTCTTTTCTCCCCCCCACTTTTTTGTATCTCTATCTCAGTCCACTAAGTCTTTCCCCTCAAAAAAATGTTGAATTTGCATCATTTATATTTTCCTCCATAATTTTCTTAAAGGAAGAGAGTAAGAGTGAGAGAGAGAGAGAGAGAGAGAGAGAGAGAGAGAGAGAGAGAGAGAGAGAGAGAGAGAATGAACCAAATGAGTTTCATTCTTGAAAAAAATGATGTCATCAAACTAGGGTGGAGGAGGTCCTCCCCAGAGGAACTAATTCCCTTTCCCAATGCATCCAGGGCTCTGATGGGTGCCTCCAAGATCACAGGGTCAGTGTGCACAAGAAGCAGGATCTTCTTGACTGTGAGGCTAATTCTCAATTCATCTTGCCACACTGCTTCTGTTCTTCTGCTGCTGCTTTATATTTATCATTTAGTTCATACTGAGTATCATATTCAGTTCATCCTGAATTCTCCCACTCAGCACTTTTGAACAGCAGTGCTCTCCCTCCCCCTTCCCCCCACCCACTTTTTTTCGCAATTTTCTTGTCAGCAAAATTTATTTTTTGCATCACTTCCTCTTTTAGTTGCCTGAATGCAAGGGACACTTTCCTTCCAGGGCTGAAAGAAAATTTGTTTTTACAAGGGCCACAGTCATATCGAACTAAAGAGGGAATTTATTAGCATTTATTGATTATTTTCCTTCTTTTGAAAGACCCCCAAATAAGTTTGCCACATAAAACATTAACCATATCTTCCTTATGCTTTGGTGCTTTTTGTTCAGTTAAGTGAGGCAGTTATCGGTAGATTTCTATTTGATTAGCTTTTTTAAAAAAACACAGAGAAACTTGTTGGGGACATTTAAATTCTGTTAAATGTCCATTCAAGGTACTGCTAATCATTAAATAAATGGAAAGTGATTTCTCTCTTATTAGATTGAGGTTCTAGCAAGTGGAGGGGTCTCTTTGTGTGTGGGAATTCACAAACAACTGCAACAAATTAGAATAACAAAAATAAGTCTAAACAGGGGGTTAAAGGTTAAGGACAAGATCTTCAAAGATTAGGAGAGGCAAGTAAGTGTGGCATTTTGTGTGAGGTTTTCCTACCTGGAAGCTGCAATGATGGATGAATTTTTTTTTTTAGGTTTTTTTGCAAGGCAATAGGGTTAAGTGGCTTGCCCAAGGCCACACAGCTAGGTAATTATTATGTGTCTGAGGCTGGATTTGAACTCAGGTACTCCTGACTTCAGGGTGGGTGGTCTATCCACTGCTCCACCTAGCTGCCCCTTGATTGATGAATTTAATCCACTAAAACAAGACATGGCTACTGCAATAGGAATCAGCCACTGATCATAGTGGAAGACCTTATTACCAAATGTCTATTAAAAAATAAAGTAAAAAACAGCACAACAATAAGAGGCAAATAAACATTTCTTAAAAGTAAAATTCATGGAGAAATAATTTGTCAGAATAAATCTTATAATGAAGCTATTTTAAAGAAGTCATGTTAGGACACTTTGAGACAACTGGAATGGATTGATACAATTATGAAATTGCTAAATATGCCAAAATATTTACTTATGACTATATGTTTAAGGGAAGATTATAAAGTTTGCTGTTTCCATTTTACTTTACAATAAGATCATAGGACCAGTGATTGAGAGATAAAAGGGACCTTAGTGACCATCTAGTCCAATACTTATTTTACACTAAGTGAGGTCCAGAAATATTTCCCAAAGTCATCCAGGTATCAAAAATCTTCCTTCAAGAGTGTGCTGGTAAGTGTTGGAGAAAAAATTTACACACACAAAATACTTTAAAGTTTAATCCACATTATTAACGTTTTTTCCATAACTTCCTTATGTCTAGACAATCAACAAAACAATAACTCATACCCTTATCTGTAGTATTTACTGATTTTCAAAGCTATAAATACTCACAATGAAAATTTAAAATTAGCTCTCTTAAGCTGTATGAATTGGATCCAGTAAAACCCCTTTATAAAGAACAACTAACTTAATATGAGAATTAGACCCAACAAAAAGTCTTTGGTATAAGAATATGACTTGGAATACTTGACTGATAATCAAGAATATTTTTATTTATAAAACAAAAGTTCTGAAGCAAGAGAAGTCAAGATATAATGGCCACAATTATATGTACCACTTTGCTGTTATACTGTTTGTTCTTATATAAACTTACTCCTAATAACTGGTCGTTAGATTTATAAATAATGTCATTCATAAATAATTAGCACTCCTGCTAATAGAGGACCACTGAAGTCAAGAATATATTATCATAGTATGATTAGACATTATCAAAATATTAGTCTGGTCCACTGTGGCCCATGTTCTTTAGTCTATGAATCAGAAAGCGATTTACTTAGAGTCAGAAGTGACCTCAGAGGATATATAAACTAAATTCTACCCAAACATAAATCCAATGCTTGTGACATAGTTATCCAGCTTCTGCCATAAGACTTATAAGACAGGAAATTAATTAACCCAAGAAGTCCCTGAGCCCTGAAAATACCAATCATGTCATTTGTAGGAATACCTTAATGAAACAGAAAATCAGAACTAGTGACTCTTTTTATAGTTTTTGATTCTATTTTGTTTGTGTTATTAATGACATTAATAAAAAATATGTAATATGGGATCATAGGATTTAGAGTTGAAAAAGATCTTCGAAATCCCCTAGTTTTATTTTCCAGTTGAGGATACTGAGGTCTAAAGAGAGTAGGTGGTTTTTTGAAAGGTCATACAGGGAACTTGCAGCTATCAGCACATGGGGAATTTGAACAGGTTTTCTGAGTCAAGAACCAATATTCCTTCCTGCACTCTACCTCTAAACCAGAGCTTCCAGTAAATCCAAAATCATGGCAAAAACAAGCCTGGAAAGCTGCCCTCAATTTAACTCAACAAACATTGATTATTTACTATGTAAATTGTTGGAAGGCAGGGATCATTTCATTTGTGACTTTTATGGCCTCTAACACAGAACTTTGTGCAAATAATAACTGACTCTGAGTCAGTGTTTATTGGAAAAAATCATGCAAAGCAAAAATCGTCCCCTTCTTTAAGGAGATTATATATTTTTTGGGAGGAGAGAGGGAGTGAAGAGGAAAAGGCAACATATTCACAGATAAGGAAACATAAAATACTCTGAGGAGTTTGCAGAGAATGAGGAAAGGCTGATGGTAAGAGCAAAGACCTATTAAGTTTTAGCTGAAAAGGAATTTGTATTTTAACTCCCTAAGGCATGGAGGAGCCTAGGACAATCAGGTGATACAGTGGATAGAGTTTCTGGCTTGGAATCAGAAAGACCCATCTGTCTAAGTTCAAATCTAGCCTCAGACACTCACTGTATGACCCCTGGACAAATCACTTACTCATGTTTGCTTCACTTTCCTCATATGTAAAATGAACTGGAGAAAAAAATGGCAAACCACTCCAGTATCTTTACCAAGAAAAATCCTCAAATGGGGTCATGAAGAAATGGCTATGAATAAAACAATTGAACAACAAATAGGGAGCCACTGAAGATTTTTAGCATGGCATTAACATGGGCCTACTGGTGATTTAAAGATTTTTATTCAGCATTTGTGATTTGGGAGAGAGATAAGAACCAAGAAGATGAATCAAGAGGCTCTCTTATCTTGAAGGATAATAAGATGGTGAGGGCCTGAACCAGGGTAATTACTGGGCCAGTGGAGAGAAGATGACAGATGTGAGAGATGTTGAAGAGAAAGAATTGACTGTTGACTGATTGACACTAGGGACTGATGATGGAGAAGAAAAAGTCAAAGATGATTCCAAGGTTGCAAATCCAGATAATTGGAAAGAATGGGCCTGCCCTCATTTAAAAAATATATCAATGAATGGACCACAAAACTCAGAACTAGAATTTGACATATCTGAATTGACAAATCCCCCATCTAAAAATACCAAAGAATGCAATCAGTTCAGTAAAACTTATCAGCTACTTTGGCTAGAGGCATGGCAAAAAAATTTGAATTTATGCCATTTCTTCTAAATGATAAATTCTAATTAGAACCATAATCTGAATGTTAAAAAAATCTAAAATCTCAAAGAAAAAAATGATATATTTGTTTCAGTTGTGCAAATAGTAGGCTCTGAGTCAGTGTTTATTGGATGAATTCATTCATTTTAAGTGGGTGGTACAAAGAAAAAAATTGTCCCCTTCTTTAAGGAAATTATATTTCTTTTAGGGGGAGGGATAGAATGAAGGGGAAAATGCAACACATGAAGAGATAAGGAAAATAATGAATTCCATGATGGAAATTCACATCTGAAAACTCACTGCTGCTACAGCATCACTTCCCAGAACCGCTGGCATGTTCAGGACAACATAATAAGCTATATTAGTCAACAAATAAATGATGAAGACAATGGGCATGGATACTGCAATTGCCAATGGTAGGTTCCTAAGAAGAAGAAGAATGTAAAAGACATGATAGTTGTAATTGTTTGTAATTAATAAAAAATGCTTGATCTATACTTAAATCTACTTAATTTAATGTACTGTGGATGATAAGGACATAAGAATTAAAGAACTCTTAATCTTGTAGAGAAAATAAGACACATAGAGAGAAAACACAAACAACTATAGTGAAAATCCAAATGTAACAAGTCAATTAGAAATGAAGAAAAAGAGATGCTATAGGTTTAGAAAAGGGAGAGCACACTACCTCCTTAGGCAGCTCAAGGAAGGTTTCATTAAGAAAGAGTGTTTTAGGGGCAGCTAGGTGGCGCAGTGGATAAAGCACCGGCCCTGGAGTCAGAAGTACCTGGGTTTAAATTTGGTCTCAGACACTTAACCCCATTTGCCTTGCAAAAACCTTAAAAAAAAAAAAAAGAGTGTTTTAACTGAGCCTAAAAGATGGGTAGGATTTCATCAGGCAACTATGACTATGTGGGACATGCTTGGTTAATAAATCAATTTATAATTATAGCAGAGGGCATGAGGAGAGAGAGTTAAAACTTAGAATAAAATCATTTTGGACTTTATCCAGTAGGTAATAGGAATACATTTACGATTCATCAAAAGTGGTATGACATGATCAAGTCTTTGAATCAGGAAGATTAATGCAGTCTAAAGTATTGATGAAAGGGGAGTGGGAGGTAGAAAATAAAGAAATCAGTGTTTTCATTTGTCAAATGGGGATAATAATCCTGCACTTCCCATCTCATAGGGCAATTGTGCAGAAAATGTGTAAACAGCAGAACATTATAGAAATGTAAGAATGTTTTGTTATCATCTTCATTCAGTTAGAAAACTATTACAATATTCCAGCTAAGATAATGAGAGACAGTGAGAGTCTGAGTTAGGCAATTTGAGAGATATTGAAGATATAGATTGTTAGGGCCTGGACTTGGTGCCTGATAGGATATCAAAGGTGAGGGAAAAGGGAGAGTGAAAGAGGCCTTAGAGGTTATGAGTATGGATGGCTTGAAAAATTGGGATGCCAAAGAGTTCAGGAAATTAGGAAAAAGGACAGATTTCAGGAGAAATTGATGAGTTTAATTTTAGAGACAAGACCAAAGTAGAATAAGTCGACAGATTATGGAAGGCTATGTTTTTTATTTTAATCTTATAATAGTAACCTTATTTTAAAACATTCACATTTTTCTTTTAATTCAATATAACAACAGAATGGGATAGTATACTTTGTACCTTGAAGCACTCTGGGTTGTATTTGGTAAGTTTTTACTTTATTTTTTCTTCTACCTCATTTCCTGACCATCTCTGTATCAGAATTCTTCAGATAAGTATTTTTTCCTTCCTTCTATAGCATCTTTGAGGTAAATTGGGTTCTGATCAGTGTTGTGATTCTTGTTGTATACTGCCACATTTCTCTCTAAAAATTTGTTCTAGATAATTCCAACAAGCATGTAATAAAGCGTTTGTTTCTCTCAAGATATACTAATATTGGATTTGATAATTTATTTTTTTCTAATTTAATAAGCACAAAGTGGTTATTTTCTATTGTCTTGATATGTATTTCTCTTGTGATTATTAATCATTTGTAATTCTTCATTTCAATCTAGGAAGCAAATTGATCAATTACCATTGGGTAGTCCAACACTGGGACCAGCACCATCACTGAGGATCCTTCCTTATTTATCCCAACCTGCCAATATATAACCTTTTCACAATGACTATTCCCAGAAGCATTTTTGGGGCACTACCCAACTTTCTTCTCCAGCCTAATTCCAATTGTCTCATTTCCTTATTCTTGTAACATGCTGGATTTCCATTTGCAACTGAATGCCAAGTCCCCCCCCCCCCCAATCTCATTTTCTGTTAGGGGTATCTCAGATCCCATTATATTCTGATGTTTGGATTCATTATCTTCTTGGCCCAACCATTGCTTCTCATGGACCTCAGAGTCCTTTCCATTTGTCCCAAAGCTTTGCCTATTAAAAGCCTATCCTTTTAATCTGCTATTTATTGAACTTTCCTTTCTGTGTTGCCTCCCCAAACTAGAGTGTGAGCTCCTTGAGAGGAGAGTTTGTTTCATTTTTCTCCTTGTAGAGGTAACAGGAATATAATGCCTGAGCCTATATTCCACTAGAATACTATCAAGTGAGATCCCAACTGAATTAAATTATAATTGAAAATTATTTAATAAATAAATAAAATATAATAAAACACAGATAATAGCACATTTCAATACTAAGTGTATAACCTGCAGGGATCCTTATATATGGTTTAGAGACACCTTTTCAATTTGAGCTTATGCCACTGATGTAGTGAATAGATGACCTGTCCAAAAGGATGGATTTCTGTTCTGACGGCTCCCACATATACTGACTGTGACCTTGGACAAGTCATTTACCTTCTTGGTACTTTAGGGAATTTTCTAAGAACTTAAGTTATACAAAAGGCACCAATCTATCTTTATAGAATTTCTTCTCCTGGAAATTCCCTAAATCAAGGAAATTACAGGTCTAGTTCCTATTCTCTGCTCTCAAGTTTTACCTTAGTAAGCGCTCATTAAATGTTTTCCCATTTGATTTTATCTACTATGTGCTAGACACTTTACCAAGGTAAAAATGAAATATGCCCTGCTTCATATATTATATTCTAATAGAAAACAATTTCTAATATTGGAGTTTTCCTCCTTTAGAAACTATTCATATCTTTTTTCAGTTCTCTATTACTCAGCATACATGGATGTATTATCCATTCTTATGAATATGTTCTTTCCTTATAAAATCTAGATGTTAGATATTCATCTTATATATTTTCTACATAATTTTCCATAATCTATTTTCTTTTAATTTTAAATTTTTCCTTCAATAACATTGTTTTATTTTTATGTTGAGGAACCTATTGATTTTTATCTGTAATAATGCATATCTCCTCATCATAACTGATACAAATATATCATTCTTTTCTCTTTGAGGTTTTGGTTTTTTTTAACATTCAGATCATGTAAAATTTATCATTTAGAAAGAATGACATAGATCTAAACTTTTTTTTTGCCATGCCTCCTAGTCAATGTAGTCAATAATTTTTATTGAATCGATTCTATTCTTTGGTATTTTTTAGATAGAGGTTTGTCAACTCAGATATGTCAAATTCTAGTTCTGAGTTTTGTTTTCCATTCTATTAATATATTTTCCTGAAAAAGGCAGTTTTTATAAAAGTAACAACTCTTTTCAGTTTTTTCCTTGGTATTTTGCCCATTTTGGGTTGTATTATTGACATTTTTACTAGTAATTCTAACAAGGATCTGTACTGACTAAGTTACCTTTAAAGGAGAGAAATGAATGCTGAGTGATGGTAACAAAGGGAAGACTATATCAAATATTCCTGCTGTGAGTTAGAGGGTGTTTGAAAAAGAAATGACAGCCTTAGAGAGATTACAAAAGATGTGTCTAGAAGAAAAGGCAAGATTTCAGTGATTCATAAGAAGTAGAAAAAAATATGAAAGGAAGGTACATAGAATGAAAAAGAATTTGAAAATAGGTCAGAGTAGAAAGGGAAAAGCAGAGGATTATGGTACCTAGGAAGGGTTCAATAGGGGCAAGGTGACAGTTGGGAGTTTAGGAAAGGAGTTTAGAAGGATAAAGGGGAAAAGTATAATCTCTTAGCATAAGAAAATGCCAATGTTGACATCTGGGGGCAAATCGCTGGTCTCTGTGATATTTCTGACTCTGCTGACCTGCAGGTTATTCTTCTGTTTATTCAGATATTGATTTCTGTTAAAAGCCATTTTAAAACAATCTTTACCATCTATTTCTTATAAAGATAGCTCATCTTTATTAAGAACATATCTAGGGGTGGCTAGGTGGCGCAGTGGATAAAACACTGGCCCTGTAGTCAGGAGTACCTGGGTTCAAATGTGACCTCAGACACTTAATAATTACCTAGCTGTGTGGCCTTGGGCAAGCCACTTAACCCCATTTGCCTTGCAAAAACCTAAAAAAAGAACATATCTAGCAATTAATTTACTGATATCATTTTTTTGCAAACTTAAAAAAAGAACATATCTAGCAATTAATTCACTGATATCATTTTTTTGCAATCAAACAAATGGAAGTTTCCTTAGATTTTTTAATATTATTCTCAGAACGGCTACTATTTGGGGAATTCTGCATTTAAGATTTTTTTATATAATTGTTTTAATAGTACCTTTTAGGATTCTTCATCTCCTCAGTGATAAAATTAAATATATACCATCTAGAGTAGGAAAATAGAGCTGAGTACAGAGCTAGTTTCATAAGTTCAGGGTCACTGGATAAAACCTTCAAATGAATCCTTAAAATTTTCTTTCTCCTAAAAGAATTTAATAAGTCAATGTTTTGGTATATGAAAATACACTTCCACCTTATGTGAAGTGAAGGAATAAGTAAAGAAAGGATGAAATAAGCATTTATCAAGCACCTTTGTGAAACACTTTATAAATAATATCTGCTTTGGTTCTCACCAAAAGACCAAACTAAGGCAAACTGAAGTTAGGTGTCTTCTGGTGTCATATAGTTTAGTGTTAGGACCCAGTTACCTTGAGTCCTATGTTAGGGTGAAATGAGATACCCACAAGCTATTGAACAGTTAGCAAGAGGTGATTTTTTTTTTTTTATCATAAAGCAACAAGGTGTCAGAAGGGTCAATTATGTCTCAGGAACAACTTGATTGCCTTTAGGGAAAACTAATCCCTAGGAATTAAAGGTGATCTGGTCCTATAATAAGGGTACATTAACTATTTCTGGCCTTTACATTCATTGCTCTATGAAAAGACAATGAGAAATATTAATATCCTTATCTTAATGTTTTTATATATAGATATTACATATCTCTATGTATATATATTTAATTTTTAGAGATGAGTCAAGAAAGATGAAACTTTATTTCAAACATGACTTCTTTTAAAGCTCTTGAGGTAAAGGACAGGATTAATTTGCACAGCAAAAAGTTGATGAAATGATTCAATGTACAATATATGCTCATCTGGGAAATCTTTACATTGAGATCACAAAGCAATGAGGAATTATAGACATAGAACAAATAATAACTTTTGATACAATTGTAAAGATTACAGAATATCCAAGACAAGATCTTTTAGAAATTCATATAATTTTAGGACTGGAAAGAAGCTTAAAAATGATCTCCTTCATACCCTTCATTTCAAAAGGGAGAAACCTACAGCCCAACTTTTGGAAGTAACTGATCCTAGGACACACATAGATAATGATAGAATCAGATTTTCTTGATGCCTGGTCCAATGATCTTTCAAAACAACAATCTATGTTCTCTGTAGATTTTTATTAATACTCAGAGCCATAATTAGTAAATTCAACTCTTGTGGCAAGAAAAGCCAACTGGGATAAATAGTATGCTAATTCATTTTGTGATTCATAATATGAAAATAATATAAGGAGCAATTAAGACAAATTTGGTTGGATGGGAGAGAAAATTAGTTATCAAAATGACTTAGAGAGTAGAATCTCAGAACTGGAAGGAGCACTGCAGCTCATCTTGTCCAATCTATAGGATTTGGATCTTATTCTACTCTATCAGAAAGTCTCAAATGTAAATTAGAGAACTGAAAAAACTGTACTATATGATTGTGAGAGAACATCATTGTGCTATAAGAAATGACAAGGAGGAGTGGGTCCTGATAAAACTGGGAAGATATATATATATATACTGATGCCAAGTAAAGTAAGCAGAACCTGAACATTATTACAGGATGAATAATATTATTAATGATGATTAACTGTGAAATTAATTAACTGATTAATATAAGAACTCATGATGGAAAAATGCTTTCCACCTCTAGCAGGGCAACTGATAAATGCTGAATATAGATAAAAGCTTATTCCCCCACCCCAATTTTTTCTTACTTTTCTTCTTTTTCATTACAGATGATATGGAATTATGCTTTCATGACTTCACATGTATAATGGATATTATTTGCTTACCTTATCAATGGGAGGGAGGGGCGAGAACTTGGAACTCAAACTTTTTTAAAAATGGATTTTTTTACAATTAAAAAAATAGACATTTTACAGAGAGATCCCCATTCTCAAAGCCTAGGGTAGAGAAGTTGACTTCTGTATTATAGAAATCACCCTTCCAGAGAGAAAGTATTAGTGGAGGGAGGACAGACGAATGGATAAAGAGGGTAATGGACAGGAATGGGATAGTTGGTGATCTCTTTATGGGTTGAACAAAGAGGGAGGGAGTGAACAAGCTTCCAAAGCATCCTAGAAACAAACTTTTTTTTTGCCTCATCCCCTTCCCTTGACCATTTTGAGTTCTGTTCCCCTCACCTCCAAATTTGCAGAAGCATTACTTGTATTAAATTTTTGTTCCAGCTATAATTTCCACCATAAGGCACAGCTTTGATAAACTCATCTAATTTTGATTGTTAATCTTTACAAATGGATCTTAGCATAACTCAAGTTTTATAGAGTTTTTGTGCTTCAGAAGGGAGGGGTTGTGGTTATAAGAGAATCAATGCTGTGATTTTAGTTCCTTAAATTATAGACTAATAAAATACTCCCAAAGGTCATTATAGCCTTTATATAGTACCTTGTCTACAGTAGGTGGGTTTCTCTTTTTTCTTTTTTTTTATATGGATCTTTGAATTAATTAATTTAGTGAAGATTAATTAATTCAAAGGTCCAGTAAAGAACCTCTCTCAAGAATGAATGATGGGGTGGCTAGGTGGCGCAGTGGATAGAGCACCATCCCTGGATTCAGGAGTACCTGAGTTCAAATCCGGTCTCAGACACTTACTTAATAATTACCTAGCTGTGTGGTCTTGGGCAAGCCACTTAATTCCATTTGCCTTGCAAAAACTAAAAAAACCCCAAAAGAATGAATGAACCAGGGTCCTGAATATTTTCAAGAATAACATATGTATAATAACTGATCTAACTTTGACTTTTTCTATTATTCTTCTTTTAATTATTCTCTTCACATATTTGATTTTTTCTCACATATTCATAATCAATCTTTCTTTCCTTACCTTTACAAATTTTATAGATATCCACAGTTATGTTCAGGATGAGGGTCAATATCTTGACATATGTGAAAATATCCTGCACCCTGGTTCTCCACTTCACTCTGATGCAGTAAATGAATGTTAAGGTTCATGTGGAGGAAATAAAAAAAGACTTAGGGCATCTGTGGAGAAAATGTAAATATAATTGCCATAGCTATAGTGCTGCAAATTTTAATGCATGGATTATTTCTGGAAAATCTCACAGCTCGACATAGTGAGATTCAAAAACAGTAAATGATTAATTGCCCAAGGTCACACTACTTGGGATTGGTATTGGTATAGGAAGCAGAATTTGAAATAAATGTGCTGATAATGTTTAACAACTGACTCCAGGGGAAAAAAAATCAAAGCACACTTTTAAGTTTAATCTGAGTGATTGACATTTTTCTTCACACTTTCCTATGTCTATACTACCAATGAAATAATAAATCAGCACTTATAACATTTGACAATTTCAAGGTATAAATGCACTCACTGAAAATTTAACAATCAGCTCTTTAAGTTGGCTTCATCAAACTTCTGCTTTGAATTGAGGTGTTTCTGACTCCATATTCAGGGTCTTATCTACTACTATCTACTACTACTATAAGGCCACCTTTTTATGGAGTTGAACATTATGCTAATCAATCATAACTCAATGAAAACTCTTAAAGTGACAAATGTATAATTGTCAGTTTTTCAAAGGTAATCATACATGGAAAGAAATAATAGAATAATAATGGCAATAGATCCTAACATATTTCTCCTTCAATCCTCATAACCACCATGTGTAGGAGGTGCTTTTATTATTATCACTTAATAGATGAGGAAACTGAGACTAAAACAGGTAAAGCAACTTACCTAAAAACATACTGTTTGTAAGGCTCTGAGGATCTATCAAAGTAATTATTTGTCCTCTAGCGGTTTTTAGTATCCTTGCTTCCTTCCACTGTCATCTCCCTCAGTAGTTGGAACTACTTACCCAAATGCAATACTTGAGTCAAAACACCATGAGATTCCATAGCTCTAAGGAAGGGACCTTAGAGATCATTTCATCTGTATAAGTGCCATAGAGTTGGTTAGAAAAAAGAGTGATATATAAGACTCTCAATACTAGCTTATTCTGTAATTTAAGCTCATCAATCTTAAAGGCCAGTTTTTTTAGTGATTTTTCAGTTGTATTTGACTTTTCATGGCCCTATTTGGGGTTTTCTTGGAAAAAGATTGCTCAAAGGATTTACCATTTTTCTTCTCCAGCTCCTTTACAGATGAGGAGACCAAGGAAATAGGGTTAAGTGACTTACCTGGTTACCTAGTTAGTAAGTGTCTGAGGCTGAATTTGAACTCAGACTTTCCTGACTTTAGTCTCAATTCTCTATCTACTACCACCAAGCTGTCTTTATGTTGTTAGTCCTTTGTTCTCAAAGAAGACCATGATATCAGGGAGTGATGCCATGGCAAGCATGTGAATTAAATTTGAGTCAGGGGATACTGTGTTAAATCACTAGCCTCACTTCATTTTCCTGGGGTCATCTGGGTCCAGTGGCCAGATATAAATTAGGATGACTGGAGATGACCCTGGATGTGGGGCAATCATGGTTAAATGTCCAAGGTCACATAGCTAATAAGTGCAAGTGTCTGAGGCCAAATTTGAACTCAGATCCTACTGACTCCAGGGCTGATGCTCTGTCCACTGAACCACCTAACTGATTCAATACTCTCAGAGCCCAACCCCTTCATTTTACAACTGAGACACCTTTATAGATGAAGACATCTCTTTATAGATGAGGAAACTGAGACTAAGACAAAGTAAAGTCTCAGACAAACTGAGACTGAGTTTAGACGATCTATCCAAATTATTAAGTAGTAGTTGTGGCATTTGAACTCAGGTCTTTGATTCCAAACTAGTTCTCTCTCCCTTATAATAAACTTCTGGAAACTACCCTCTATCTTAAAGTTCTCAAACTAATATTTTTACACAAATAATACTGGAAACCTGTTTCGTTCAGTACTATGGTCTGTATAGTGCCAGTCTTCAATTAATTAGCACCAAATTGGATAGAATTCATTTTATGACTCATGGATAAAAGCAGTATGATACCAAGTCTAAGCTTCATAGGAAGAAAAGAATTTAATTACATTAGTACACTATGTCCATGGAGGGGGACAGTTGGGAAAGGAAAAGAATTTCTCCATAAAAGCTCTGTGGTGCTACAGGTTACAATACCCATATGAAACCCCTCATGAAGGCAGAGATTGATTTTTTTTTGATATGGTCAGCACTTGTCACAGTGTGTCTGATACATAGCAGCTACTTCATAAATGGCTATTGAGCAATTGATTAATACACATTAGTCAAACAGGCAAGATCACTGTCAGGGAGATGAGGCCCAAAAGAGAAAACCTTTCCTCCTCTCTACCAGTCTTCCTTGGGTGGAGAATGAATCATGGAGTACCCTGGAGCTGAGCCTCTTTCAGGACCACTCAACCTGCCCTTGTATCTAGGCCCTTTTCAGTGCCATATTTCTTCTTACCCCTTTTCAGTTGAATGTTGAAAGAGAATACTGTGGGGATGACACATCAAACCTCAAGTAGTCCCTTGGTCTCCCAAGTGAGGACAACCAGGGAAACTGCATCAGAGATAGGTCAGAGAGGATTAGACACTGAATCAGGAAGAATTTCCCCCCCCCCAGTAGATCTTTTTTTAAATTTTTGTATTTAATATTTATTCTCATTTTGTACAAATAATATTTTTATTATTTTTATACAGTAATAAAATATTCTTGTTTAAGAGTAAATGAAATACCCCTCCCCATATATATATATGTATGTATATATATATATATATATATATATATATATATATATACTCTCTTGAGCGATAAAGTAAAGGGGAGAGAAAAAAATTAAAATTAAAAAAATAATAGTAATAATTGTAGGCATGGCCAGGTGGTGCAATGGACAGAGCACCAGCCCTGGAGCCATGAGCACCCGAGCCCACATCCAACCCCATACACCCAACAATCACCCAGCCGTGTGACATGCAAGCCACCCGAACCCCACTGCCCTGCAAAAAACCAAAAAAAAAAAAAGGAAAAAAAAAGATCCAAAATAAAATAAAATAGTAATAATAGTAGGGGCGGCTGGGTGGCGCACAGAGCATTGGCCCTTGAGCCAGGAGCACCCGGGTCTTGAATGGAATAACTCCACCCTTTCAGTTCCTTCCTCAGTCTGGAATATGTGGCATGTGATCAAAAACAGATCTGGAAATGGGATACTTCTGGCTTTGGATTTATTTATTCTTCTGAATGTGAGATGTCAAAAGAAACTATATCCCCAAATAGGAGCTGAGGGCAATTTTAGGAGAACTCTACACTGTACCCTTCTTAGGGAAAATTACCCCAGAAGGGAGGAGGATTTCCCCAAGCCCGGATCTGGCTTCCAAGAAGACAAAATTTGAAGGAGACAGTGGTTTGAACTGAGTGCAGTATTAATTCAACAGTCCCATAAAGTGCTTCACATTTTAATAATATTAACTAGTCTCCCTGAAGAATAA
This sequence comes from Macrotis lagotis, assembly GCF_037893015.1. Taxonomy (NCBI): domain Eukaryota; kingdom Metazoa; phylum Chordata; class Mammalia; order Peramelemorphia; family Peramelidae; genus Macrotis; species Macrotis lagotis. The sequence continues at coordinate 541,713,046 of NC_133666.1, read as the reverse complement.
AATTGTTTTCAAATGTTATCAATGCTTATTTAAGTTTTTGATAGTATATTCTTAACTTTTGTGTGGAGTAAATAAATAACATTTGTTAACAGTGCCTTGTGGTTTGGGCTCTTGTCCTTTGTTATCAAAGAAGATCAAAATGGTATCCCTATGAAAACAAATTACAATTTGTCAGACTGGCTGATCAGACCAATATGAGCTCAGAATGTTGTACCACAAGTCAGGCACAAATAGTCTATGGGAACATCTGGGGCGGGGTTCTTTAAATTTACACATCTCACATTTCCTTTAAGCTTTTCCATTCTACCTAGCTCATAGAGCACCATCTCTGATGAGAACTTGCTATGCTGGGTGGTCCTATGCCAGTACAGTGCCTTGTACCTAGGAGTTTTTATAAATACTTATTCTTTTCTTTCTTCTCTTCCTATTCTGTATATGGTCTATCATACAGAATACCTTTTTGCTTCCATTTTTGGGTCAATCCTAGTCATGAACCAAACCTTAACTTTATGTGATTCTCCTCAGGGATCTGCAGTTTTCCATTAGGGATTTTTAGCAATTAGAGACCCCTGAACTTAATGCAGTTCTTGAATGTGGGTCCAGAGCTACAGGTCCCTATTGGGTCAGGTAGAGGGGGAATTCCTTCCAACTCCTCTGGGTCTGGAGTCACTGTTATGTGTGTTGTTTACAAAAATCTTAGGGGGATTTTTTTATTGCTCTAGTTAATCACCTATGTGTAAGCTAAGAATAAAGAAGTTTTTTTCTTTTCTATTGAAATTAGGAAAAAATAGAAATATAGAAAGACATTCTTTTGCAATTCTATTTGAAGAAAGAACTTAAAGCAGAAATTAAATTACTTTCCCAAGACCAGTTGGCAAGAGCCAACTCCAGAAACTGCCTCTTCCAATGAATAGATATTCTTAGATGTCAGAGTGAGAATGGAATTCACATACACATGTAGGCAATCAGGAACAGAGTTGGGTATCAGGAACCTAGATTCTTGAACCAGATTCATTGCCTACTAATGCAGGAACCTGTCAACTGGAAGATGTGGCTTAGATCAGAGCTTTATTCTATTTCATCATATTTTTAATTTTTTTTCCTTTTTTAAGCTATTAACTTAACAAACACTAACATTTCAATATAAAAAAATAGAAGAGGATTGTTTATATTGTTTAAGTAAATACATTAGATATCATAACAAAAATTGTAAAAGTGCCCAGCTTTTCTGGGTCCCCTCATGAGCTTTCTTCCACTCTATGTATTTCAAAAATGTTTCTTTAATCCTCCTCCTCCTCCTCCTCCTCTTCTTCTTCTTCTTCCTTCTCTTCTTCTACTTCTTTCTCCTTCATCTCCTCCTCCTTCTCCCTCTTCTTCTCCTTTTTTCTTCTTCTCCATTTCCTTCTTCTTCTCCTCCTTTTCCTTTCCTTCTCCTTCCTTTGTTCCTTCCTTCCTTCTTCCCTTCCTCCCTTCTTTCTTCTTCTTCTTCTTCTTCTTCTTCTTCTTCTTCTTCTTCTTCTTCTTCTTCTTCTTCTTCTTCTTCTGCTTCTTCTACTTCTTCTTCTGCTTCTTCTGTTTCTGCTTCTGCTTCTGCTTTTGCTTCTTCTGCTTCTTCTGCTTCTTTCTTCTTCATTCTTTTTCCTTCTTCCTTCTCCTCCATTTTTGGGGGAACATCACTATCTACTTAGTCCTCTGCAAGCAGAAGTAGGCTAGTAAATGTTTAGTAAAAGACTAGTTCTCAGGGGGGAAAAAGTACATATTTTCATGTCACACTTTTGTTAACATTTTTTCCATCACTTTTTAAAGTCTAGACAAATAGAACAATTCTGATTTGTAGTGTTTACTAATTTCAGAGCTGTAATTGCTCAAACTGAATATTTAACAATCAACTCAGGAATTGGTTCAAGTTGGTTCGAGTACATTCCTGCAATTGCCTTCCACCCAAGTAGAAGACCCTTTTGTAAGAAAAACACACCCACACAATGTTTGAACATATAAGTCTCATTATTGTGCCTGTAGGCCATTGCTTCTCTGTCAAAATAGGAAGCTGTCTTTAGTATTGCAACCATTTTTCTGAGTGAATATATCTATACTAAATAAATGTGGCTTTCCAGAGAAACAAATTTTGACTACAAGTTATTTTGTGTGGAAATTTACATTTTCAGATACGAATTAACTCAATGTGAATGAGAAGCAAAATGAAAAGGATACTGAATTTGGAGTTCCTGCTGAAACCTCAGTAATCAAGGGCAAAAAAAAAATTCCCTGTCTGAGCTTCAGTTTCCCTATCTGTAAAAGAGGAATTTTTGAACTAAAATACTTTAAAGGAGAATTGCAAAGAAAGTATCTCAAGTTTCATGATTCTATATATATTTGATTGGATTTGTGGTTTCTTCAGGGTAGGAAGTTCCAATAAGGACCTCTGTTGACATTGAAGATGGTCCTCTGGATAGAGTAAATCATCCTCTTATCCATTGTGCCCAACTATTTTGGATAAGTTTATCTCAATAATTAGAAATATCTGACTAGAAGTTTCAAAGATATTCCATAAATCACCTAAGATAAAGCAAAGTTTTACAAGTAACAAATATAGCAGCATATGGTATTCACATATGTAGGTAACTGTGATCCATCTGATTGTGACATATGGGGAGTTCACAATGTGAGAAAAGGGATTGAACAATATAATTAGCAAAGTAATGGCTATGACAGCCTGTGTCATTGGATCAGTTATGAGTAAAAATGACCATAATCTAATAAAGGCTACAAAACTGCCAAGAGCTTCTAAGGTGTAGGCATAATTTGCTCCTGACTTAATGATGGTGGCACCCAACTGTACATAACATAAATCTCCAAATAATGAAAAAGTCCCTCCAAGAGTCCAGCTAATTGGGGAAAGATCATAAGAGGCATTATGCTTCAGTACCCCTTTGGGAGATATGAATATCCTAGAACCTATGATGTTTCCCATAATTAAAGAGATGCTGTTCAACAATGTAATATTTTGTTTCATCTGTACCTTCATTCCCTGTGCATCATCTGGTTTTCCTTTTTCCAATTCTCCATTTTTACATGGGAGATGTTTTTTCACAGCATAGAGTATAAAAATTGTCATTTTTTGTGGTTAAGAGATCTGTGGAGGAGGAAAGAGGAATTATTAATAATACAACATTAGCTCAGCATTAGGGATGAACTGAGTGCCTATAACTACTGAAAAGCAAAATTTAAAAAGCAAACAAACAAAAACACCTGGTCACATCAGTAAAAAGTCTCTGGTCAGACAGGAACGTAGTACAGTGGAGAACTAGGTACCAGACTGAAAGTCAGAAGTCAAAGAACTTGACTTCAAATCCTAACTCTGATACTTACTACTTAGGTAATCTTGGACAAATCAATTTCTTCTTCCCAAATTGGAGTAGTATGGACTACATATCTTCTGGGGTTCTTTCTGGATTTATAATTCTATGAAAAAATAATTATGAAGCTGGTAAAATGCACCCTTGTTGGTAACCTAACAGATATCTCATAATTTATATTTTATGATGGAGAAAATAATATAAATTACATCAGCTGTATTTCTTGACTTGTTGATAAAAATACAATTGAACACATATTTATTGGTACCTATTAAATGTTGGACACTTTGCTAGATTGGGGAGAAAGGAAACAAAACATTCCTTGCCTTCAAGAAACTTAGAGTTTATTGAAAGATGACATTAAAATATTAAACTTTTTGTTATTGAAAAATGAAAAAAGAAGATCCTTAGGAACAGATTTTCTGCATGCCAGGAAGGTAAGGTTACACAGTGATGTGAGTCTTCATCACCCTGGATAACTTTCAGAAGCTTGATTTGAACCCCAATTTTTATAATTTCAAATCTTCCTCTCTATCCATTTTGCTAAAATGTTTTTTCAAGTTATTATTTCTTTTGTAATTATTGGTAATTAGAGAGTAAGTTTAAAGAGAACTCAAAGTTTTGGAAATTAAGTCACAGTCATCTTCATAAGTGGTAGGATCTGCATTAGAATGAAATCAATGTGACTTTATTATCTAGTCTTACAAAACATTTCATTCAAAGTCAGAGCAAAAACAACTCAGCTTTCCTTTCTGGATAGTGAGCAAACTGCAAGTTTATCAGTAAACAAAGAGACACAAAGAATACTCTGTGTTCCTGAAAATGGGCTTCAAAAAATCAGACTTCCAAACAATTCCAACTGAGTGTTAGCTTCTGCTATGGAGTAAATTGAATCTTTGTGATGAGGCTCTAAGGAACTATTGCCAACTTTGCAATCCGTCAGACAAGCCAAGTTCTATTAATCACTGGAGAATCCTCAAACAAGTGAAGTCAACAGTTGAAGAATAGTAGCAGAGAAAATATGAATAGACTGAAGATTGAAAAAATATAAAAATCCCAAACCTATAAAATGAAACTCAACTTCTGGTCAACATTGCAAATAAATCCAAACTACTGGGTTTTTAGGTGTTCCTCCCAAGTTTCCCCATCCCCCTTGGAGTAATGCCCAGATAAGTAAATCCACTGGTGATCCTTATTATCACCTGAAGAGATAGGGTTACTTTATTTTTTTATTTTGTTTTGTAGGTTTTTGAAAGGCAGATGGGGTTAAGTGGCTTGCCCAAGGCCACACAGCTAAGTAATTATTAAGTGTCTGAGACTGGATTTGAACCTAGGTACTCCTGACTCCAGGGCAGGTGCTTTATCCACTACACCACCTAGCCACCCCTTAGAGATAGGGTTACTTTAAAGACAAAACAAAGGCTTAGGAGGATGCATTGGCTCTGTGGTCTTGTTTTGGAGAAAAGTTGTTGGAATTTCTGGAAAGAAGGATTATGATTCTCTGTACTTGTGAAGTGCAAGAGAATGAACAGCTGCCTTTCTGTGCTTGGAAACTGATATAAACAAGAAGTCATCTCCCCAGTGAATATATACAGTCTGCCTCTTTTTGCCATTTCTATTTTTGAGAATATTCAGCCCTATAATTAAATGATACTGGTTTGAGATTCTGGTCTGAGATAAAATGGAATACAACTTGCTTGAGGATGATGATGATGATGATGATGATGATGATATGTGCAGGTGCTGTGCTAAGCACTTTATAATTTTAAATTTAATTTAATCCTCATAATAACCCTGGGAGCTGGATGCTTTTCTTATCCCTTATTTATAGATGAGATAAATGGGGCAAACATAGGTTAAATGACCAATCTGCTTGAGGTCATATAGCTGTAAAAGCTTTGAATTCAAGTCTTCCTGACTCCAGGCTTAGAGATCTAATAAATAAATGTGCTTCCTAATTACCAGACCAATTACAAATTTTTGGAATTTCATCTTAATGTTCTTAAAAATGAGTCCTTCACTATTCCACAAAGCACAATGGATTCTTTGTATTCAACTACCCCCAGCCAGAGTTAATAATAAGCTATCCTAGCTTTAATGTTGCCATGCCATCTATTTGGAATGCTGTTGACTTGTCCAATACCTTAAAAGGGTGATGATATTTGTTCTTGTTTTCAAAGAAGATCATGACATCAAGGAGATGATGCCAAGACAAGCATGTGAATTGGATTTGAGTGGGGGGGTGTTGTGCTAAGTCACCAGCCTCACTTTCTCCTCTAGCGCCATCTGGGTCCAGTGACTAGATATGAATCAGGACAACTGGAAGTCACCCTGGATGAGAGGCAATCATGATTAAGTGACTTGCCCCAGGTCACAGAGATAGCAAGTGTCAAGTGTCTGAGGTCAGATTTGAACTCTTGTCCTCCTGATTCCAGGACTGGTGCTCTGGATGGCACTGTGCCATCTAGCTATCTCTATATCTATCTTATACATAGTTACTAAATGTTTGTTTACATAGTCCTTTAATGTTTACAAAGCACATTACTTCTATTATCTCCTTTGATTTCTATATCAGTCCTGTGAGGTAGGAGCTACTATTAGTTCCATTTTTAACTGCTGAGGAAACTGAGGCTGAGAAGTTAAATGATTTGCCCAGTAATCCACAGCTAGTAAGACAGGATCTGATCTCAAGTCTTTCTGGCTCCCAGTTCATTAGCTTAACCATTACAACATTTATTTATCATGGGGGGTGGGAAAAGAAGAATTAGAATGAAGGGACAAAATGAAACAACCAACATGATTTGACCTTTACCCAAGGAGCATTGAGTGTTCATATAAGTTCTTTTTTTAAAAATTATTTTGTTTTTAATTTACAGAATGAGGCAAGCATTTCCATAACATAGCACAATAAAAAACATGATTGCACATAAAACTACAGAACTATTAGGTAAACTTACTATTCCTTTTAAATATATAATAATGCTATCATGTAAATTTCTTTTTTTCTTCCTCCCCCCCAACTCTACCCTAGAGATGGCTACCATTAGACATAAAATTTGTGTGTCTACATATATAGATAAGTATATATGTAAATTAGTTCTATGAATACTTCCATTCATCAGTTATTTCTCTTGATGAATTTAGGGTCTTCCTTCATTTGTCCTTTGTAGTTAATTTGGGAATTTATAAAAGTCAAAATGACTTACTCACCCAAAGTTGTTCTTAAAATAATATTGCTATTACTATATACAACACTCTTTTGGTTCTACTCCTTTTTTCTCTTCTTTATTTTGTACAATTCGATTCATATTTTTTCTAAGATCATTGAGCTCATCATTTCTTTTAACACAGTAATAATCCATCACAATAATATATCACAAGTCTTTCAGCTATTTCCCAATTATATAGTAGTATAGGTTTTTACCAGATTGGGAGAAAAACCAGAGAAAATGACCCCATTTTCTACCTATGGAGCCAGCTGCTGGAATTCTCTTCTGTATCTTCTTGTCAAGCATTTGCTTTCCTATGTTCTGTCTCAATCTGTAAATTTCTCTTTTTGACTTATTGCCAGGAAGGCAATGGATGCTGTTCATGCTTGCTTTTTGACAGCATTAGTTCAGGCCTGAGGGGGTTTTGTCCTGGCTTGAACCACTTAGATTTTGTAAATCTACTGCTTGATTACATTTATATTGGATCAGGAATTAGAGGAGGCAGAGAGACACTATCATTGAGAAGATTTGCTAAGCATACAGAGATTATCCAATTTCAGGATATTCTGAGTAACCTCCATATGAAGGAGAAAATGTTTTCAAATCTAATTCATTTTGAAAAAATTAATATTAAAGTATAAATTTTATCAATGTTTCAGGACAATATTATCCATTTATTTCAAACAAGAGTGAGGATAGGATTCAAGACCTTTAGAAATAAATAAATGTGCTACAATTATCGTAGTATTTGCCTCATTACTAGCAAGAAGCTAGTTGATAAAGTGAATGAAGAACTGGACCTGGGGTTAGGAAGACCTGAATTGTAATCAAGAATCAAATATTGACTAGCTTCAAGGAACTTGCATTGGCACTTAACTTGTATCTGCCTCTGTTTCCTCAGTTGTAAAGTAGAGATGATAGTATTCTCATGCCCTTACCCACATGATCTATAAATGTCACAAAGACAGTTTGTGAACACAAAGTAAAAAAGTGAAAGATATTCACTGTGTGAACACATATATTCTGGATTCTAAGTTTAGAATTTGATCCACACTATACTATGCTTCAACTTAGCATTTGTATTTCTTGAAACCAACCATCTTTTATGTTCCTAGTTAGGTTTTTATCATAGCAGAAGCACTCAGTCTAACTCCTTAAAATGCCACCTTTACTTTGTGAGCCTCCACTTTGTTTTTTGCTTTTCTGTTGTTTACTTGTTTTAAGTTGTGTCTGACTTTATGATCCCATTTGGGGTTTTCTTGCCAGAGATATAGGAATATTTTGCCATTCCTTCCTCAGCTCACTTTACAGATGAGAAAACTGAGACAAACAGAATCAAGTGACTAGTCTAGGATCACACAACTAGTAAGTGTCTGAGGCTGAATTTGTACCCAAGTTTCCCTGACTCCAAGGCCTGCACTCTCTTCCCTGTACCACTTGCCTTTGACCTTGTAGCTCAACTGAAACTGCCCTCCTCAAAGTTACCAATAATTTCCTAAAATGTTGAGTCTAATGAATTCTCTAAAATCCTCATCTTCCTTCCTATTTGCTGCATTTGACCTTGCTGACAAACTTGTTCTCCTGGATGTTTTTTCCTCTCTGGGTTTTCAAGGCACCACCCTTTTGGCTCTCTGTCTATTGGTCCAATTACTCCCTCTCCATCTCCACTGGATTCTATAGATTATACCTGCACTCTGAACTCTCTTCCTTTTTATTTTTTTATTCTTTCTTACCAACTCCCATGAGTTTAATCATCATCTCAGTGCAGGTGAATTACAGATCCATATGGTATCTTCTGCATTACTTGTTAGACATTTTAAACTGAATGACCCAAAGTCAATTTCAACTCAACATATCTACATGATTTTATTTCTCTCTCCAACCCAAATTTTCTCCTTTTCCAAAGGCATTACTATCCTTCCATTCATGTTCCCAACCTAAATATCATACTTAACTCCTCATCCTCACTTATCCCTTACATTTAATCATTTGCCAAATTTTGTGCTTTTATCTCCACGACATTTCTCATATCTATCCCCTTCTCTCCATTCCTGTAGCCAACACTCTAGTTTAGGTATTCATCATCTCTTGCTCACTCTATTCAATAGCTTCTAATTGCTTTCTCTGCCTTAGGCCTCTCACCTTTGTAAGCCATCCTTCACAAAATTTGCAAAAGTTATTTTCCTGAAGCTCAGGTCTGATCATGTCATGACTCCTACTTGATAAACTCCAATAACTTTCCTATTGCCTCTAGGATCAAATAAGAATTTTTCCTGATGTTTAAATATCTTTTTAACCTGATACTTTCCTAGATTTCCCAGTTTTTTTCTAGTTTTCTCCCTTCATTGCATTCTGCAATCCAGTCACATTGGTCTGGTCTTTGTTCTACACACACACATGTTAGTTTTCATCTCTGCTCTCTCAAAGTACCTTTGTACATTCCCCCCCACCCCCCATGTCTGGATTTCACTCTTTCATCTCTCTCTCTCTCTCTCTCTCTCTGAATTCCTGGTTTCCTTTAAGATTTAACTCAAGTTCCACCTTCTTCATGAAAACTTTTCTGCTCCCCCAGACTTGTGTCTCTATTAGCCTCCATATAGCTTCTATTGATTTCATTTATATTCTATATAGAAATTCAAGTAGTTTCTATTATTGCAATGTTAAGATCCTTGAGTACAGGGACTATTTTATTTGTACCTCTCCAGTTGCCAGCATTTAATAAATACTTATTGATTTATAAATGACTTTTAATACTGAAAGGATCATTATGATGATTTTTTAAAGCATTATTTCCAAGGTTCCTGGTAAATCCTGCTATGATTTCTTCAAGAATATCTATTACAGGACAAATGCTAACAAATTCATCCACTTTGAAAAGACTTCAAATCTCATCCCTGAGACAGACTGTTATCCAAGAACCAGTCCACTTAAAAATATTGAGAGGTTTCTCCATGATATTTGACTGGTAGACTGATCACCAGATAATTCTATGACCATGGAAATATAAGAAACGAAGCAAAATATCCAATGTCCCTTTATCTTCTATGACACGTACTCTACAGTGAGTTTGAAAAGGGACTAGATGGGATCAAGGATTATAATTGCATATTAATTCAGTTGTTAGTAATTTAAAAATGAGATTTTTTTCAGTGATCAATGAATCCATATAATAATGAAGACAGCTGGGTGGTGCAGGGAACAGAACACTGCCCCTGGAGTAAGAAAGACCTGAATTCAAATGTGTTCTCAGATAGCCTTGCTATCTGTACTGCTTTGTTTCAAAGTTCTTGAGAGGATTGAATGAGATAAAATTTTTATGCAAATAAAAAGCACAGTACCAGACTATATAGTAGGTGTGTTATAGTAGTAGCTTTTATTCTTACTGAAGGGATGAAGCCTTATTAAAATAGATATTCTTCCTAAACATCATGCCAGAATATATAAGGAAGTTTCAGTTAAGTAGAAGGATGAATTTTGGGTTCTTCTTGAAGAGATGGTTTGTACCAATATCTATTGCAAAGGATAAAAAAGTGGTAAAGAAATTCTGCAAGGAACTTTATTAAACTTCCTGCAAACAAAATAAACATATATGATGAAATTATCAATAGGAAGATAGAGACAGGGAGGCAAGCAATAGATATGCTGGGAAATATGATTCAGAATTAAGAAATGAGAGAGGACAAAGGTTTATAGATTATTCAAAATGCCTCATGGTGGTGAACTATCATTCATACATAGCAAGAGGTTGCAACATAGAAATGTGTGAAGATAGGAGCCACTGGGAATTATGGGCTTCATATTTCTCTGATTCTTTTTGGAGATATTCAAGAACTAGCTTAGGGTCATTTGTATCTGGGAGTACGACAAAAATACTGAAAAATGAGATAAATTAGTCAGCAAGCATTCCTAAGCATCTCCTATATACCATACACACACTGTGAGAATACAAAAAAAAATTTTGTAACAGGCCCTACCTTAGAGGTTAAATGTCTATGGACTCACCATTAACTAACTTAGAATGAAAAATCAGTAACTCCTACAGGGGCATTTCCAGAGCCACCTGAAGACAATGTAGAATATGGCTAAATTTCCTTCCTGAAGAAAGGAAATGATATTGATATCAGGTATCTCTGAGACCTGAGATGGACCCATATCTGGAATATGGAGTATAAGGTTAGAGTGCTACAAGTAATCAGAAGGATCTGGGTTCCAGTCCTGCTTCAGCCAGTAACTAGCTTTTTAACTGTGGGCAAGTAACTTTCTGTCTCAGTCTCCTCATTTATGAAATGAAGAAATTGAACTTAATGACATCTATTACCTTTCATAACTGTTTCTCTCTCTACACACACACACACACACACACACACACACACACATAATGATTCTGTGATCTTATATATCTGTGTGAAGTAGAATAGGATAGATCAAAGTGAAGGAGAAGTTACACTTTTTTATTAAAACATATTTGAGAAACTCTAGAAACCAGTGAGGAAAAGCATATTGAATGGCATTTGGGTGAAGATCAATAAAAATAGAAATAGAAACAATATTGCCATCAGAGCAATGGAACAAAATGAAGAACTAAATGAGGAACTAAATAAACATAACAAGTTTGGCATCATAGGAATGCTATAATAGGGACATGGGACCTCTTTTGGAGCAACTTCAGTGATAGACTACTATTTTGGCAACATTCTAATGGTACTTCCTTCCTCTAAAGCTCTCTACTATCCAGGAGAGGAGAGGAGGACAATTACTGGTATCCTGGACCAAGGCTCATTTGTACCTTCCAGGGAACTCCCCCAGGTATCTGATGAGGTTTATCCTTCATTCTCAAAGAAGTCCATGACATCAGGAAGGTGATGCCATGACAAGCACATGAATTGGGTTTGAGTGGGGGGGGTGCTGTGCTAGGTCACCAGCATCACTTTCTCCTCCAGAGTCATCTGAATTCAGTGGCCAGATGGGAATCAGGATGACTGGAGGCAGCCCTGGATATGAGGCAATCAGGGTTAAGTGACTTGTACAAGTCAAACAGCTAGTGTCAAATGTCTGAGATCAAATTTGAACTCTGGCCCTCCTGCTTCCAGGGTTAGTGCTCTATTCACTGAGTCAGCTAGCTGTCCCTAGCTTATCTGCATGCCAAAAGAAAGGAGGCTGGAAGTTCTTTAAATCTAATGAAGGTGAACTCTTTCAACTAAAATTGCTCATTTATTCAACACGTATCTTATGAATTTTTGTGTTTGTATTCCACCAAAATTCTGGCACCCATGGCCGATGCTATTTATGTGCCATTTACATACTGTTTTGAAGTATATTTCTGTCTTGCTTCAAAGTTAGATGATGAGTAACCTGTGTCTTATAAGTCTTTGTAGTCCCCCCACATTGCTTATTACATGACAGGCCCTTGAAGAGGACAGCACCACAGAATAGGACAGAAGGTATTTCAGAGGTCTCCTCATTCATTACACATCTGACCAATCACTTTTATATCACCTTGGCTGATTAATTCTTCTGTGATCCTTGTTTTACTTCTGTGATCCAAGTTGTACTTGCTCATAGCCAGTTAAAATTACTCACCAAGAGTTTGCATAGTCAATTCTGGGAAAACAACCCTGCATGATGCCTGGAATCCATTCTCCTTGCTCTCAATTGCTCTCTGTTAAAAAAAAAAACTTTCAGATTTAAAGGCACAATTCACTTGATATCTTCCATATAAAGCATTTCATTGAGATTCCATCTTTGACTCTTTCTTTTCATTAGATTTGGGCATTTCCACAGTCTATTTTGTTTTAAAGCTATCTGATTATTCTTATGTTCTTTATTAGAGGATGAGCTAGAAATGGAAATTCTCTCAGGGTTTTGTGAGATTAAAATAAGATAATGTATACAAATACTACAAATGAGACAACATAGTATAGTGGTTAAAAAGCTGTCATGAGGTCAAGAAGACCTGGTTAGAACCCTGCTTCATGACCCTAGGTGAATAATTTAACATATTAGTGCCCCAGATTACTATTTAAGATAACTAATTGCAGAGAAGTTATAGAGATAGTACTGTGGAAATCAAAGGTTTGGTTAAAAACAATTTTAAATTGTTTTTTTTAAATTAATATGTCATTAATAACATTTGTCTTTCTAGAGATTCAAGTCCAGTACCTTACTTACAAAATCAGTGCTCAATCAATGTCCATTGAACTTAGTTCAATTGGGGATGATAAATTGCTGTGTTTTCTTTTAAACAGTACTGAAGATGTGCCCATAATACTCGAAACCCTAAAAAAGAGGAAGAATATTTTGAGAAGTCAAAGTGGGTTTGGTAAGAGTTGGTTTAATAGGCCAGGAGTAATTATTTTAACAGACATTTTTTATATTAATTCTTCTTTTTAGAGAACTTAATAAGTTTGAATTAATATTGCTGGACAGCATCAGTGAAGTGAGTATCATTATCTGCCTTCTCAAGAGGATCTTTGGATATAAGAAATCAATCAATAAACATTTATTAATGTTTATTACACCAACTTTCCCAAATGTACCAACCCTTTACCAAATGTTGAGACTATAATGAAATAACCCATTCCTCAAGAAGCTTACATTTTAATAAAACCAATGTAACCATGATTAGAAGGAAAGCAGAAAACTAGGAAAAAAATTTATAGACAGTTTCTTAGATAAAGGTTTCATATCTCATATATAGATAACTTTGTTAAATTTATGAGGATATGAGTCATTTACAATGATAAATGGTCAAAGAATATGAACAATTTTGAATGAAAAAATCAAAGTTATATCCAATTATTTTGAAGAGACATCTGGAATTATGCCCAAAGAGTTATAAAACTCTGCATGCCCTTTGATCCAGCAATATCAATCTTAGATCTGGTTCCAAAGGTGATCAGGGAAAAAAGAAAAAAAGAACCTATATATTCTAAAATATTGGTAGTAGCTCACTTCATGGTAGCAAAGAACTAGAAATTGAGATGAGGCCTATCAATTGGGAAATGGCTAAACAAATTGTGGTATATATAATTGTGATGAAATACACCAGAAATGATAAAGTAGTTGATTTTAGAAAATCATGGAAAGACTTGCATAAAATAACAGAGACTAAAATGAGAAGAGTCAAGAGAATGTCATATACAGTAAAACAGCAGTATTGTTGAAAAATAACTGTGAACAACTAAGTTATTCTAAAAATTTTAAATACTCAAATCAATTATAAAGGAACTATGAAGGATTATGCTATCTCTCTTCAGAGAAATAAATGATAAATGGAAGTATGCTTTGTTAGGCTTTACATTTTTAAACAAATCCCAAATTATTTCTCACACATGGCCCTCTCATGTCCAATCTCTGTACTTAAGTTACTTTCTTCATTGGTTGAGGAAAGTATAATATGGTGTGTTTATGTGAGTGAACTCTAAGTTTACGGGGGGTGTGGTGAGGTCATAGCAGTGTTCTTATAGGAAATATTACCATACTTTCCAGTAAAAGCCTTTGCCTTGATTTAATTATGTTCTCCCACAGGGTAAACAAACACCTTAATGATGACTGCTAGGTTATAATTTTGAGAGTGCAGATCCACAATGTGATATATCTCAAGTCAAGTTGTTCTCTGAGGATCCTTATAAGTTAAGGGAATATAAGGTAATATCAGGAGCAGCTAAGTTACTGGAAGGATATGAAAGCCTGAATTTGGTGATCTGAACACAGAGTTTTAACTAGTTATGTGGCCTTAGGCAAGTCATAATATCTGTCTGCTTCAGTTTCCTTCTCTATAAAATGAATATGATGATAGCATTTCCCTCCCAAGTTGTCAAAAAGATAAAATTAGATAATATTTACAAAGCACTTAAATGCTAGTTGCCATCATCATCAATCATCATCAATAGTGAGGGAAAATATTAGCAGTTATAGAGATGAAGAAAGGTTTAGGGGCTCTAATTTTGAGGAGACAATTCATTCCAAGCTTTGGAGACAGTCTGCACAAAACCCAGGGGCAGGAAACAGGATATATGTTTAGGACAGTATGAAGGCCAATATGGCTAGATTAGAGAATGACTAAGGAGAACAATGAATAAAGGATAAGTCTAGAAAGATTAATAGAAGCCAGATGACTAAAAAACTATAGAAGATCAACAGTTTGGTTATGATTGAAAAGAAAAGTATGTGTTTATTTTGTGCTCTCAGGAGCAGTTTATTTTCTGACACTGTTGGGAATTGTTTCTGCCACTTTATTTTAATCAATAGTGAATATATCTTTTTTTTTAAAATAGTATATTATTTTCCCTAATTATATATCATGAAAATTTTAACTCTCATTTTTACAAGATTTTGAGCTCCAAGATTTTCCCCCCTCATTTCCTCCTTTCCCTTCTGAAAATGGTAGGCAATTTTATATGGTTTATACATGTGCTATCATGTTTCCATAATTTCCTTAACTTCCATAATGGTCTCAGTTGTGGAAGAAGAAACAGATCAAAGGGGAAAAATTGCTATGAGAAAAACAAATAGAAAAATATGCTTCAATTTCCATTCAGAGTCCATTAATTCTTTATTTGGATAGAATTTTACTTTATGATTCCTTTGTACTTGACTTGAATCATTGTGCTGCTGAAAAGAGATGTGTCTTTCATAGTTGCTCATCACACAATGTTGCTGATATTGTGTACTTTGTTTTCTTGGTTCTGCTTATTTCACCTTGTATCAGTACATGCAAGTCTTTTCAGGCCTTTTCTGAAACCTGCCTGTTCAGTGAATATGTCTTATACTTCAAGGGTTCATGGAATAATAGAAGGAAATAAGAATTTAAGTGCCTATTAGTTGCCAGACACTGTTCTAAGCACTTTACAAATATTTCATTGTGATCCCCACAACAACTTTTCCATTCTTTTTTAAAAGTCATCACAAAATGAACTTTATACCTGTGCTCTCTATCTATGTAGATTCCTAACTATACTAAAATGATTAAGTTCTTGAGAGTTACATGTATCATTCTTTTATATAGGAATATAAATAGTACTAATGATAACTATTCATTCCCTTATGATTTCTCTGTCATATTTATCTTTTTATGCTTTTCTTGATTTTTGTGTTTGAATGTACAATTTTCTATTCAGTTTTGGTTTTTTTTTTTATCACAAAAGCTTGAAAGTCCTTTATTTCAGTAGATATCCACTGTTTGTCCCCTGAAGAATTATACTGTTTTTCTGGATGAGTTGCTGTAATTGTAATCCTAGCCTCTCTGTCCTCTACTCTGTTGACTGGGAAGCTATTAAATCTTTTGTGATCCTTTCTGTGACTACACAATTAAAAATTTTTTTTTGAATGCCATGAGCATTTTCTTCTTGATGTGGGAACTATGGGATTTTGCTGTAATATTTCTGAGAGTTTTCATTTTGGGATTTCTTTCAGGAGATGGTCAATGGATTTTTCAATTTCGATTTTACCCTCTGTATTTAAGATATCAAAAAAGTTTCCTTTATTATTTCTTGATATATGATGTCTAAGCATTTGTTTTAAATCATGACTTTAAGGTAGTCAATAATTCTTAAATTAACTCTCATCAATTTGTTTTCTAAGGACTTTTAATAAGGTTTTTAAATAAGATATTTAATATCTTTTTCTATTTTTCATTCTTTTGACTTTGTTTATTGCTTTTTTATATCTCATGGGGTCATTAGTTTCCAATTGTCCAATTCTAATTTTTAGGGATTTGTTTTTTTCAGTGAATTTTTGTATTTCTTCTATTTGGCTAGTTTTGCTTCTTAGGGAGTTACTTTGTTCATTGTTTTTGTATCTCTTTTTACCAAACAGTAAATTCACTTTTTCCATAATTTTCTTTCATTTGTTGCCCCACTTTTTCTCTACCACTATTATTTGATTTAAAAAGTCCCATTTAAAAATCTCTTTCATTTTCTCTTCTAGAAATTCTTGTTCGGCTAATGCCCAATGTACAATTTTCTTGGGAGGCAGAGGTTTTGCTTGTATTTTCATGTTATTGTCTTCTGAGTATGCTTGTTGAGTTTTCCTGTTTCTTGATTTTGAATTTTCTATTTTATTTGATCCCTGCTCTCTTATGGAGCAAGGATAGAAATCACTCTCCCAAGCTTCTGACTTTTTTTGCCTTGCTGTTTTCACAGCTATTTCTAGGAGTCTCTAAATTTTCAGTGCTTCCAAGGTGGTGTGATCTGGGGACAGATGTAGTCACTGATCTCTTGATCTACTTTCTTTTTCTTAACCAGAGTTGCTGTCAAGAACCAGGACTCTCCCTCACTCTCTCTCTCTCTCTCCCTCTCTCTGTCTCTGTCTGTCGCTAGCTCTCCCTCCCTCTCTCTGTCTGTCTTTCACTGTCTTTCCATCTCTGTTTCTCTTTCTTTTTGTTTCTCTCTCTCCATCTCTTTCTGTGGCTTGGTCTGTCTGTCTGTCTGTCTGTCTGTCTGTCTGTCTGTCTGTCTGCCTGTCTCTGTTCCCTTGTGTGCTACCTTGGAACTGAGACCTGGGACTGGGTAATGGACAATGGAATTGCCTAGTGGCAGCTGGTTCTACAACCTGTGCCAGCTCAGAGGCCCCTTGTAAGCTCTTTCTGACCAATTGTTCAATACCCTTGCTGTCTTTTGGCTGTGAGAGCTCCAAAGATTGATGCTGCTGCTACTACTGCTGTTGTTATTTATCTCCAAGGTCTATAAATGGAATTGCCACCTATACTCTGGGCCAACTCCTATCCTGCTGTCATTAACCTTTCTTTGACTTCTTAAGTAGTCTTGGGCTGGAAAAATGTCTCACTGATCTTTGATTAGTTAAGCTGCTCTAGAATTCATTTTGACATATTATTTTAAATTTTTTTAGGAGGGGGATTGAGAGAGTTTGGCTAGAATTCTCTCTCAACTCCAGTGTCTTGGCTCTGACTTTCCAAATTTTATTTTCTTAAGGAAATATTTCCAGAACTTGAATTTCCTCATTTCACTTGAAGACTGGTTTTAATTGCATAACAACATAGTTGAATATATTATAGTCTATTTAGGAGGGAAGGAATACTGGATTTCAGATGATTTTCTTTGTCAGTGCCCACAAAAAGATTATGCTACAGATTTGTTTATTTTAATGGGGGAGGGAGGAGTGGAATGAATAAATCATTAACTTAGAACTCTGAGGCAAGTATATGGAGTCAGAAGCCCTCATTTCTTGTGGATTTAGATAAGAACAGTGTTATGAAACTACATTCTCTTAGGAGAGTTTACAACTGTACAACATTACCCTGGGGGAAACCATTCCTGGGATTGTGGAGTTTTTCATCATTGCTACAGGCTGAGAACAGTCTGTGAGACCTATGATTTTATTTCCTAGTAGAAAGAGTTTTCTTTTTATTAATTCCCCCAATTTTTTCCTACCAATAGAAAATCACATCTATATTTAGGTTAGGACATTTAAAAACAGCTTTCCACATTCCCACTATCCTTTTCTAATCAGTATAATTTTATAAAAATATACATTCAGGCAATAGGTTTTAGGACCATAATATACAAGAATTGGAAAACACTTCAGAAAACATGGTTCAGCTCTTAATGAAACATGATTTCATTCACTAACGTTATTTGTGAATAATTATCTGATATTTTACTGTGAAAGAAAACACCTTTTTGTGAGGTAGCTCATTCCAGTTGCATATATTGGTAGATGAATTTATTTTTCATTATTTACACATATTATGTGTAATACACTTTTATGAAGAAACTGCTATGTCCCAAGCATTGTGCTAATGTTACTAGGTGGTAATAGATATAAATCCTCTATATGTTTCTCACTTAGAATGTGTGAACTACTCATTCCATCTCAGAATAGCTAAATGCTTTGATCCTCATTGTTATTGAAATATTCAATAATAGAGTGATTTATTTAAGAGATTTATTATATTCCTTTTCTTACCTTCCAAGTCCTTTCACAGTCTTTTTGTACTATATTTGCCATCAGGAAAATCTGAATTCAGATTTTACCACAAGGCATATATAGATACTAGGTGTGTGATGTTTAGAAAGTAATCTTTTTAAAAGTTTTTTAAATCACCATAGTTTCCTCCTCTTCACACAGTCATCCAAATTATAAAATATTATTTTTAAAGACAAAAAAGAAAGGAAAAAATAGAGGGAAAATCAGCAAAACTAGTCAATGCATTGGGAAAAGTTAAAAAAATGTGTGATGTGCAACATTTGTGTATTTCCCACTTCTTCAAAAGTATTCTCATATCTTACCTTACAGGTTAGATTTATTCTTTTTCAATATTCATAATGTGTTTTTTTAGTTATTGTGTTTATGATTTTGTTCTGTTTACTTCACACTATTTCAGCTCATTGTAGCTTTTTTCAAGCTTCTCTGCATTCATCACATAATTTCTTATAGTTCAGAAACATTCATGAACCCACAGTTTGTTTAGCCTTTCTGCAATCAATGGACTTCTCCTTTGCTTCCAATTCTTTGCTATCACTAAAAATGCTGTTATAAGTATTTTGCTATATAAACAGATTTTCTTTCTTTTTATACATATGACATCATTATCAGATTAGTAATGGAATCTTAGAGCTAGGTCAGAGGGATTGGACAATTTAGTTATTTAATTTGCAAAATTCCAAATTGTTTACTAAAATGGTTGCACTTATTCACAGATCCACCAACAATACACTAGTAAGTCTAATGCAAACTCTCCAACATTGACTATTCTCATCTTTTGTCATCTCTGTTCATTTGCAGGTTATTAGGTGGAACCTCAGGATTATATTGATTTCTTTAAGTCTGACTTCTTTATAATAAAATTTCAAATGCCTCTTTTTATTAGATATCTATTTCTTCTGATTAACGGTCAAGTTCAGATTCATTGGATTGTATCTTGAATCTCTTTGCTTTTTGGAATATAGTATTCCATTACCTCCTGCAATTTCTGGAAGACAGAATAGTCTTGTGATATTTCTTTATATCTGAAGATCTTTCTCCTGATCTCTTGAAGAATTTACTATTTGTTAGTTGAATTGTTAAATATAACCATAATGTGTCTTGGAGTTTGAAGCATGGAGTTTTTTTTTTTTTTCCTGGAGGTGATCTGTAGATTCTTTCAATTAGTACTTTGATGTGTTCAGAAATTCTGGACAGATCTTTGGACAGTATTATTTCTTGAATTATGGTTTAGATGATTTTTGGCTTATCATATTCTTCTGGGAGACTTATAATCCCTGGATTGTCTCTATGCATCCTGATTTTGATCACTGTTTTGCTTATATGAGCTCTTATTTTCTTATAATGTTAATTGATTTTTGATTCTCTTCTAGATTAACCTTCACATTAGGTATTTGCATTACCAAATAATTATTTTTTCTTTTGTTTCTTTGACATGATTTGCTACCATGAACTCATTTTTCTATTTTGCCATTTATTTCTGCATGTAGACCATACGTTCTACTTTCATAACTGTTATTTCTCTTTTAAACCATTCCAACCCATCCTGCTGTCTTGGAAAGGTCCTCTGCCCCATTGGGTATTTATTCATTTTCATTTGTCTTGGAGTATTGTATTATATAAACAAACTGCTGGAGTATATTAGGCAGTGGCAGAAGAAATGCTGCCTGAGTACTGTTGAGTTAGAAATTGGTAGCTTTCTCTACTTTTACTTCACCCCATTTTATCTGCGTTCAACATAAGTTTTAATTGGGTTTGGGTTCTTGTCCTAAGTCATGGTGATAGCTGACATTGTTTTCTTTCATTCATAATTCCTATTTTTGGAGAGGTTTGAGAGGTCATGAGGATCAGGGAAAATGTTTAGTTCTGCATTAGTGTGACCCCCCCACCCCGAATAAAGTTTTTTTTAATCTTTCTGGGATGCAATTTCCTTATCTATAAAATTAGGTGGGGTGGACCTAATGATGGGTAAATTCCATTCCAGCTTTAAATCTTCATTTCTCTCCTCCAACTCTCTTCTTAACCCTTTACAATCTGGCTTCTACTCAAACTGCGCTCTCTAAAATTATTAATGATCTCTTTTTCATCTTTTTGGTTTTTAAAAGGCAATGGGATTAAATGCCTAGCCTAAGGTCACATAGCTGGTATCAAATGTCTGAGTTTGGATTTGAACTTCCTGATTCCAGGGTGGTGGTCTATGCCACCTAGCTGCCTTCTAATGATTTAAGTTATTCAATGACCTTTTTGCAGTTCTTGTGTTTTTTTACTTCTTTGCAGTCTTTAACATTTCTGATCCTTTTCTTTCTTGATACTCTTTTCTGTCTAGTTTTAGGACAACATTTTCTCTTGGTTCTCCTTCTACCTAACTGTCCATATTTTCTTTCTCCTTTGCTGGATGCTCCTCCAATCATGCCCTTTAACCACAGGTGTTCCTCAAAGTTCTATCCTGAGCCCTCATTGCTTCTCGCTCTATGCTTTTTCACTTGGTAATTTCATCAGCTCCCCTGTACCATCTTTATGCTGTTGTTCAGTCATTTTCAGTCATGTCTTACTAAAGATGGGAGTGGTTTGTCATTTCCTTCTTCAGTTCATTTTACAGATGAGGAACTAAGGTAAACAGAATTAGGTTAAATCAAGGTTTACATAGTTAGAAAATATCTGAGGCTGGATTTAAATTTATGAAAATGAGTCTTCCTGATTCCCAGCCCATGCTCTATCTGCTGCACCTTTTAGCTGTCTCTGCCCCATCTCCCTGCTGACCTCCCGTCTCACATCCCCAATACTTTTCAATCTCTAACTACATGCCCAATAAACATCTTAAACTCAGTATTTCTGAAACTTAATTCCTCATCTTTTCCTCTCCACCCTTGCTGCTATGAAAGGCTTACTTTTGTTATTGTTGTAGAGAGCACCACCATACCAGTCCTTCAAGTTCAAAACTTAAGAGTCATCCTGAATTCTTTGCTATTTCCCATTCCCAGTATCAAAATTGTTGCTAAGGTTTATTGATTTCATGTTCACAGAATCTATTTTTTTAAAATTTATTTATGGCAGTGCGGCTAAGTGAATTGGCCAATTATTAGAAAATTATTGTCTGAGTTCACATTTGAACTCAGGCCCTCCTGAGTCCAAGGTTGGGGCTCTATCCCTGGTACCACCTAGCTGCACATGCAAAATCTTTTGTATACACCTCCTTTTCTCCTTTGACACTGTCATTGCTCCAATACAGATCTTCATCATGTCACATCTTGATTACTGCAACAACTTGCTTGTGTATGTCTGTCTCAAGTTTCTCCATTCCAATCTATCCTCTTTTCAGTCTCTGAAATGATTTTCCTAAAGTACAAATCAGATCATGTCTCTTCCAATACCATTAGTCAATAAACTCTGGTGACTTCCTATTGCCTCCAGAAGCAAATACAAAATATTCTGTTTGGCATTCAAAGCCCTTCTTAACTCAACCCTCTCTTACCATTCTTCTTATACCTCAATACCTTGCATGTCTTTTTGATCTAGAGACCTTGGCCTCCTGGCTATTCCATGATTTCACTCTATCTCTTGACTCTGGGCATTCTTTCTGGCTGTACCCCTTGCATGGAGTGCTGTCTCTCCTCTCCAACTACCAACCACTCTGGCTTCCTTTAAGTCCCAAATAAATATCACCTTCTACATTAAGTCTTCTTCAACCATTCTTAATTTCAGTGCCTTCCCTCAGTATCTGACATTGCATATATTTGTTTATATGTTGTTTTTCCCATTAGATTTCATGTTGTCACCCCATTTGACTGCTCTGTTTGAGGGAAAGGACTGTCTTTTTCGTTAATTTATCAATCTTTTGTTAATTTATTGATAGCATTTAAACTTAATTTGATACATATGCTTCCTCATTAATTGCCTGGATGTCTTGTATTTGGCTGTTCAAATGATGTTTCCATTTTTAGTTGTTAGGTCCTAAAAAGCAGATGGCGAGTCCATTTTTTAAATTCATCTGGTAAAGCAATACTTAACCTGACAAACCATGCATTCTTTTCAATGTGTCAAGGATCTGTGATTTTTTACAGGTACAAATTCCTTTGCCAATGCACAATGCAATCCTTTAAAGGGATAGCTTTCTAGTTTTGTTATGATACTGTATGCCCTGCCATTTAATATTGAAACAACAATTTTTTTATAATCATGATCTTTAAATTTCCTTTCAATATTTATCTATTTACTCTGTGATCCAAAGGCTTTCATCATAGTTTGTTTTTCAATTTTTTTCTACCTTTAGGAAGCTATTTTAGGAGGAGATCTTCTCATGTCATTCTTATGAAATCTCAGCTCAACCAAATGTTGAAATTCGACCCAGTCAAGAGAAAGTGATTCTATAAACTGAATCCCCAAAGATCAGAGTTGTTTTTTTTGGGGGGGGGAATTTTGCAAGGCAATAAAGTGACTTGCCCATGGTCATGCATCTAAATAAGTATTAAGTGTCTGAGGCTGGATTTGAACTCAGGTCCTCATAACTCCAGAACCAGTACTCTATCCATTGTGCCACCCAGCCACCCCCAAAATGCTGTTTTATGGAAGGAGATATGGCAACATTTTTTTAAAAAAAAGTATTTCATATTACAACTCATTTAAGTCAAATCAGAATGATTGGCATTACATTTGCTATTAGAGATCTGATTTCCTAACAAATCTTTATGTTGCTGTCATTTTTTTCTTCTTGAAAGATTTTTTTATAAGGGTGCAGCTAGGGGCACAGTGGATAGAGCACCTGCTGTGGAGTCAGGAGGACCTAAGTTCAAATTCAGCCTCAGACACTTAATAATTGCCTAGCTGTTTGACCTTGGGAAAATCAATCTTAATCCCATTGCCTTAAATAAATTAAAAAGTTTTTTGTTTCTAAAAAGTATAGGATAGAATAATGACTTTGCATTTTTGTTTGTGGTGAGCTTTCTTTTTATTTTTATTTATGGCAATGGGATTAAGTGACTTGCCCAAGGTCCCACAGCTAGGCAATTATTAAGTGTCTGAGGTCAAATTTGAACTCAGGTCTTCCTGACTCCAGGACTAATGCACTATCCACTGTGCCATCTAGTTGCCCATCTGATGAGCTTTCTTAAGAAGTTTCTATTTAGAATATTCTCAAAGATCCTCTAGCTAGTGCTAAAAGAACTGAGATCTCAGATAACTGACAAGAAAGGACTGGTTTCTCAAATATCAGTTTGGATTCACAGAATAATTTACAGAGGATTTTTCCTTTTTTTTTTTTCCTATGCCTTATTCCCTAACATAGTGAGAAGAAGCTTTAGAATGGGGTTTGTGTCTTCAAACTGGCCCCTAGCATCTTCTATCTAGATATTTCCTGATGACACATAGGGCAAGCTGCACAAGTGTTGCCTACATTAAGTATTCAGGATGATAGTGTATCATTATAATAATTATCCAGCAAGGGAATACAATACCTTAGTTGCTCTCCAAAAAAGGATTTTACTTGAGCTACTAACCCCAGTATTTTCTTTAGTTTCTCTCTGAGGAATGCATAGGAGAAACTCCCCAAAAGCCTGTCCCTCCCCCCCATCACTACCAAGGCTATAGTTTCATAGGATACTTAATTTAGAGCTAGAAGGGACTTCAGAGTCCATGGAGACCAAACCCCACATTTTATAGATGAGAAATTTGAGGCAAAGAGACGTTAAGTAACTTGCCTAGGGTCATATAGACACTTAAATATCTGAGGCAGGATTTTAATCCAGGCCTTTCAGAAGCTCAGTTTCTTTATCTGTTGCAGTCCACTGCTGTAATAAAAGCAAAATCCTTGGCCTTAACCTCAACTGGCCATGTCTAGAATTAATCTAAAGGATAAAATGGAATATTAATAAAATATTAAGATATAACACCTCTGGCCTATACAAACTCATAAACTCCCATCCCATCTGTACTCCCTTCAGAGCCTACTATACTGACATCCCTGTATACTTGTCATGTCATATGTAATCAACTGAAAGGAAGTAGAGCAAATACTCCTTTTTAGTGATGTCTACCCCTTGTTGTTGCTTCAAATGTTTTCCTTTTGCCCTTTCTACTTTTTGGAGATGGATCAGAGGGAATAACTTGCATTTATAACATTTTCAGGAGAGGGATTAGTTATAGGTGGGTGCTCATCCCTATTTCTGGAACACAAAGGAAAGCAGGAAAAGTAGGGAGGGGATTCCTAGTCATATAGGATTTACATTAGCTGACTGTCCTGACAACTTGACATTTTCTTTCTTTTCATGACTTCCATCCCATCTCTCTCTCTGCTTCAAGACAGAAATCTCTCTTACATTTCTGATTTCCAATCTTTTACTCACATAGAAATGAGTCACTGCTGCAGCAGTGACAGCAGTTGCTGCCAAATAACAACAGACTCAGTTCTTTCCTTTTGACCAACCAAGCAGGTCAACAATCTATAAATAATATCATCAGTCATTTCCCCAGTTACTGTCATGGAAGCCAAAAAGTCTGATGCTCAGAGTCAATAGAAAGAAAAGAAGTTAAGTCTGGATGTTGGAAGAGTATAGATTGTGTCCTTTTCCCCCTATCTTTTATTATCCAATCCCTTGGAATTATATAGGGGCATTCACTCTTTCATGTATTAGGATCATCAAAAAATATTCTGCCAGTCTCTTTCTCATTGAACCATGGATCACCAAGGGCTCAGGGATAAATGATATTCAAAGAGCTAGAGAAAGGCCTGAGACACACAAATTAAACTAACCCAGATTAATCAAGATTGTTCATTAATATCTTTGCTCAGCTACACTGGAATTTAGAGGTGACCACTTGTTCCAATGCCACTTTGCCATTTCCTATTATTCTATAAATCTTCATACCAAAGCTTTGAGATAGTTTTGACAGCTGAAAACCTAAAGCTCCTGGATATTCATCTTTTTTAGATATTGCTTTCTCCTTTCTCCTTTCTTTCTGACCACTCATTTTCCTCCTCCCTATGTCCTGCTCCCTTTTAGTGTGGGTGTATTCCAGCTATCCATCTCAAGGTCTCTTCTTTCCAGGCTCTAAACTAGCTCTCCTTTGTGGGTTTCATTAACTCCCAAGAATTTAATCAATTATTGCTAGGTCCTGATATGGAAAAAAAGGAATCCACTGAAATCATTATATCTTCAAATTTACACTATGAAATGTTGTAATTATGTTGATAAAGAATTTTTTCCAGTGCAAAGGAAATATGCAGTGCTAATACAAAAAATGTAATCACATCAGAGGATTTGAAACACAATATTTTTTGAGCTAAATTGTTAGAGCAGTTGAGGAAATACATTTGTTTGTATTAAGTTGATAATATTTCTAAAAGTGGTCAAGATCTCTTTCATAATTCAGCTCTTACATTATCAAGAGGAAATTGGATGGTAGTTTCTCATTCTCACAGAATTAAATTTTGATATTAGTATATAACGAGATAATAAAAAAAGGCATACTGGCTACAATTGTTTTAAAGATGAAACAGCATTTTATAGGAATCGATATCATCATTGGTATAGACCAGGGGGGAATGTCCGACCATTTGTTATGACACTGCCGTAGCAACTTTTGACAGGATTTGCAATTTAATAAATCTAGGAGCTGTTCAGTGGTAAATTAATTAAATATTTGAAAAAATATAGCAGGCTAATTTTTAAGATGATGATTTTGTATGGCCTATGACTGATGTTATATATCCAAATGGCCCTTGGCAGAATAAAGGCTCCTCATCCCTGGTCTAGGGGAAATCATTAGATTTTGAGAACTTGCTTCAAATCCCATCTTGGCCACTTGAGTAAATCATTTGTTCTTTAAGGGTTCCTCTTTCTCCATCATAAACTAATGAGGCTGGACCTAATCTGAATCAAATGATGTTTGTTGATAGGAAGGCATTTCCAAATTCTTCCACTAAAGTGCTGCTCTAGTAGCTTATTGCAGTGTACCTACGATGTCTAATGTCTAATTCATCATCCCTAATACATAAGCATTTATTAAGTAATCTACTATGGGTTAGGCACTGTGTTTTTGCCTCAAAAAAGAGATAAAGGATAATCTTTTCCCTCACAAACTAATGAGAGGTGACAACAAGCAAAAATATATATACAAACAAGCTATATTCAGGCTAAATAGAAAATCAAACAGCAGAGGGAAGAACTAAGAGGAGTAGTGAAAGGTTTCCTGAAGGTTGGATGTTAGCAGAAATGTGAAATAAATCAGAAAAGCTGCAAGGAAAAGCATTACAGACACAGTGGAGAGAGAAAATGGCCAAATCTGAGAAATAGAGTGTCTTGCTCATGTAGTAGCAGGAGGTGGAACTAGATCAGATTACATTTTGGAGAGAAAAGTTTAAGAGAAAGCTGGGGTGGTGGTGGAAGGGGAAGGGGTCATTATGACAGACTGATTGCTAGAAAGATAATTTTATATTTGAACCTAGAGGTAACAGGGAATCAGTGGAGTCTGTGAAGTGGGGGGGATGACTCAGAGATTACCTCTGGATTTGGGAGGCTATGCCAGGAAAAGGCAAACTCAGAAAGTTCTTATAAAGATATAAAGGCTTTGACTATCAGCCTAGGGATGGACTGCCTAGCCCTAGACTAAGATCACATTTCTAGAACTAAAAAGCATTTTAGAGACCATCTATCCATTTGAAGATAAAGAAATTAAGGCCCATGGAAGTTAGACAATTTATCCAAGATTACACAAGTATTAAAAGTCAGTGTTAGAATATGAATCCTAGACCCTCCCTGCCCCCCCAACTTGAGAACCAGGCTGTCTTTTTTCCTTGTGTCACACTATGGTTTGAGGACCATGCTATTCAAGTTCAAAGAAGACACAGGGTTGATGACTTTTTAGTTCACAATAAATGAAAACTATCCAAGAGATAACAATGTGTGATAATGAATTATACTAACTATACTATACAAGTTAGTATTTATATAACACTTTAAAGGTTTGCAAAGGCCTTTTAATCATGTTATTAACTAATTTGATCCTCAAAATAGTACTTTGAAGGAGATGCTCTTTGACATGAGTAAAGAAACACAAAGAGGTTCCTCAAGAGTCTTGTCCCAGGTAGAATTTCAATTCAGGTCTTTCTGATTCCAAATCCCACATTCTATCCATTGTGTTATCTTTTCATTGTATTTTAGATAGATCATGAAGGAAGGCCTAGGTTCAAGTCTAGATTCTAATATTGGGACTCTGGGCAAATCACTTAAACTCTCAGTGCTTCAAGTAACATCCTCTGACTGTAAATTGCAGGAAAAAGGTCTCATTTTGCATCAGTACAGGGAATATTCTTACCCCAGAAGTTCTACAACTCAAACAATTAATCATAAGTGTGATTGAAAAAAACCAAAACCAAAACCAAAAGACCAAAACCCCCTCAAAATCCTAAATTAAAAAGGAACTTCCTATCTTTCATTAATTGTGGGAGTGATCACATTTTCCAAAGATAGATCCCTGAAATACTGAAATATTGGGGGTCAGGAAAACCTGAATTCAAATCTGACTTCAAAACACTTACAAGGTATGGCTCTAGGCAAGACATTTATTCTTTCCTTTCTTCTGTTTTCTCATCTCTAAAATGGGGATCAAACCAGCACCTACCTTCCAAGTAGGGATCCCCTTATGGGGATCAAATGAGATAATAATTACAGCATTTAACCTAGGGGTTGGCAAGAGCTATATAAATACCAGCTATTGTTATTGTTGTTGTTGCTGTTGCTATTTGATGGACAGAGGTGCTTTTTGAAAG
Organism: Macrotis lagotis; assembly: GCF_037893015.1. NCBI lineage: Eukaryota > Metazoa > Chordata > Mammalia > Peramelemorphia > Peramelidae > Macrotis > Macrotis lagotis. Next base: position 541,684,775 of record NC_133666.1, on the reverse strand, counting down.
CTTAATGTACTTTAAGGCAAGAAATAAATATTTCACAAAACTAGTATTTGTAGAAATGGCTTACATCAGAAAAATACAATATCATACAATACTTTTATGAACAAATACAAGCATAATTACTTTCTCCTTAAAACAACATCAATTTACAAAACATATCAGTAAGTAAGCTACCTATTTCAGTGAAAGTGTTCCACTTATATTCATAAAAAAGCATTCTGACATGCTATGGGGTTGAATCCAGATATATTTAATATTAACTTTAAAAGAGATCTTTGTAATATACCTAATTCTCAAAATATTTTTTATAATTAAAGTTGTAGCTGAAGCATGAAAGAGAAAAAGTCCTTTCATAACTTGACTTTCTTGCTAAGCAAACAATTAAAAGCTTTTATTTTGGAATAAATTTAAAGATGTTACCCTAGAAACCAATGATATTTCTGGGTAAGGCTGAAGACCCAGCTGTCTGTTATCTTTCAATTTCTGTACTATAATTTTGGCAAAGTCTTCGCCTTGAATGTCAGAAGTATCCAGCATTTGCCTGACTTTTGATGTCCTTGTAGGTTTGGTGCTAATAAGTTCATAGTCTTCCTTCATAAGCAAATCCTTAGACAAAAGGGCATCAAGGCATTGGTTGAGGCAAGCTTCAGTCATCTGGTTCACAATGTCTTCCCTTTTGCTTTGGATCCACTGCTGGGCAACATCATTTCCCTGACTCTCTAATGGGAGTTCTAATGAGGAAAAAATACAAAAGACAGATGTGAACTTATAGTAAAATATTACTTTTCCTTGCAGAAATCCTTATAGTTGTATGTTTAAAAAATCCTCTAGTGGTTCACTAGTACCTGCCAGTAAAGATTAATACTATAATAAAGAAACAGAAGTAATAAATAATAAATATTAGTTGAATTGTACTATCAAATGTATAATAAATATATAAATTCTACGTGTAATAACTAAATATCAGTTGAAATGTATAAATAATAAATATTGATTAAATTATTAAATCTATTTCCTCTCTTAAGGGAAAAAAATAAGACATCTAAAATTTAGCCCTTAACCTTACTGAATATTCTGATTTTTTTTCTCTTGGATTCAGGCATTTGCTTGGCTCCTCTAGATGGAGTAAGGAAGTCAAAATGACAATGAAAGCAATGCTAGAAAGTTGGAGTACTCTTTTCCCACTTAGAGCATCTTTTCCACTTATTCTAAATGTATCAATATTTAAAACAAAGATGCATATATTATTTTTTAATTTTAGAAAATAGTCCCATTTAAAAATGGTTCTCTTTTCCAATTTAAAATGAGATTTTGTTCTTGTCATACTACCTTGTTTTTGTTTTTTTATTTCCCACATTGTAACCATGTCTGGAGGGTACCACTTACCAACTTTGCTGAAATCTTACCCAGCAAAAGCTTACCTCAAGTGCCATCTTCTGAAGAAGCTTTGATTTATTTTACCTTACCTCAGTTGAACGTAATCTCTCTTGCACTTAAAAGTCTAATGTGCTTTGTAATTTTTTTGAGCACATATCTTTTACTCTCTTATTAGACTAGAAGGTCCTTGAGGAAAACAATCAAGCCTTATTCATTTCTTTATCATCCTATGTGACTAGCACTGATTATGAATTCAAACAATACATATGGAATTCATTAAAATTCATTTTTCTCTAAAGAGAATAAAATTTAAATATTCTGATACAGTTTTAATAAGCATTGACTCACAGGCAATTTTTAAGATACTGTTCCTTTACTTTCTCCATGGTCAGATATTCATGCAATATCATGTTGGCCAATGCTAGTGATTTCATTTCAGGGTGGCAATGTATAATGGGTGAATGGATATAGACGGGGATGGTATAGTAGATAGAGCTCTGAGCAGGGAGTTAGGAATATGAGTAAAAGTCTGGTCTCAGGAGCTTCCTAGCAGTGTGACCTTGGGCATGTCCCTTAACTTTTGACTACCTTAATTTCTTCTTCTATAATATGGCAATAATGATAATATCTATCTCCCAGGGTACTTATCTCCACAACATTGAGGCTTAAACGATGTATTAGTTGTAAAACTTAAAATTCTATATAAATGTTAATAATAATAATAATAATAATAATAATAATAATTTTCATCATTTCCATGATCATCATGGAGTTAAGGACAAAACAATCAGGCTTATTATGAGACACACTTATTAATTATTCATATAACCAATAATGCCATTTAAAAATTGCAACTGCAGCAACTGTTTTACCTGAATTTCCTTCAATTTTGAGTGGTTCTATTACTGCTGAAGAACACGTTTTCTGGTGGCTGGGAATTTTAATCCTTTGGACTGAAGACATTTTACCATCACAGTTATGATTTATTGCAGAATGAGGCAGTGTAGAACACTCTTGATTTTGTTCTGTAAGGCACAAAGTTTTCATTGGATCATCTTATTGCAAAATATTGCTTACATCATCCTGGAAGTTTCATTCCATTCCATTCAGTTCATATCAATAGTCATTTACTGTAAAAGGCACTGTGCTAAGGGCTTGGAATACAAAGACAAGATGAAATCCAGTCCTAGAACTCAGACAGTTTAACATTTACAACATGGCTCATATGAAAGCAGCTAATATATCTTCAGGAAAAGGAGGATATCAATAATAAGGGGTTGGGAAAGTCTTCCTGGAGCATATAGAGACTCATCATGCTTTGAATTTAAATTTTTAATTAGGCAGGAAGTAGTCTCTTGAGAAATGAAGATGAGTATATATGTGTGCTTCAAGAGACAAGGAAGGCATCCAGTTGTGGTGCTTGGCAGCTAACGACTAACATGTTCATACAGTGATTTAGTATGAGAAAAGAGGAGATACATTATCTTCTTCAGGTCAACCAAGGATATCTTGGAAAATCTCCCAATATTTGCCAAATTTAACAACTGATAGGGACTTCTTGTGATTCATATGAAGACATAATACCAAAAGAACCCTTAAAACTTCCATAGGGATTATGAAGACTTAGGCAAGAAACTAAAAACCAGGTGATATTTTGTCATAGGTGGTGGTAGTAGTAGTATTAATAATAGTGGCAGAAGTATAAATAGTAGTAGTACTAATAGTGCTGCTGCTGATGGTAAATAGTGATAGTAGTAGTAGTATTAGTAGGTAATAGTGGTAGTGGTGGTAATAGTAGTGATGATAATGGTAGCTGTGTTATTGGTAGTAAACTAGTGATAGTGGTGGTAGTATTAGTAGTAATAGTGGAAGTGGTAATAATAGTGGCAGTTGTGTACATAAGAATTGGTGGGAATGGTGGTGAGGGAAGTGGTAGTAGAAGCAGCAATAATACTAGTAACAGTGGCAGTAATAATAGTGGTGTTAGCAGTAATAATAGTAGTATGCAGAAAAGAAAAAAGTAGATATGGGAAGGGAACAGCTGGTTCTGAAGATGTGCTTCAGAATGAAGTTTGGATACAAGAACTGTGGACTCAGGCCAATTAAATCCAGTCTAATTAAATTAGCACAGGTTAGTGATAGAATGTGTCTTGTATGGACCATGAAGAATATATTTGCCTAGTGACTTTCAGATCTGAACAAAAGAATTTTAATTTGAAAATAAAGACCTTACTCCTATTTTGTTTCATTTTTCCCCTCCAGGAATATATAGATGGGCAATGGTGGAATAAAAAGGGAATTGGGGAATTGAAAAATGAAGAAGTTGGAGATAGAGAGTTTAGCTTGTTTAAATGAATTCAAATCACTATGCCCATGTAAGATAACCCTCACATTAGTGAAAAAAATTGAGAATGTGATTGTTAATAATAATAATAATAATAATAATAATAATAATAATAATAATAATAATAATAATAATAATAATAGTTGGCATCTATATGGAGTTAAAAGGTTTGCAAAGCATATTACATATTTGCTTGTGACTTTTTTTAATATGGGCATAGGAAAGAAGCTGCAGGACTGGAAATGGGGCACTATATTCCTGACTTTCAAAAAATGAGAAGGTAGCCTCTTTAAACTATTGGTGTATGATCTTGACTTCTATTTTTGACAAAATTGAAGAACACATGATTAAAGGGAAAGTTTAAGAATGCTTAGGGAAGTACTGACTAATCTGAGTCCAGTCTGGGGTGCATGATTAACCATAGTTCCTTTTTTGACAGGGTCATTAGATTGATGGCTCAGGGAAATGTAGCTATAGATAGCCCAGAGTTTCTGTAGAGGATATCTAAAAAAATATGATAATCACTGTGTACAAAATGGAGAAAAGTGAGCTTTATGATAGGACAATTAAGTTGATTTGAAACTGATTGAAGAATAAGACTCAGTGGATTGATGTCAGTCTGAATAGAGATCTTCAATGGAGAACCTGAGATGGGATGTTTATTGATTTAGTAATTTGATACAAAGCTGGGGAAGGAGCTAGTAACACATTAGATAAGAGTTAAGATTCCCCAAAGGTCTCTGTAATTTGCTAGAGCAGGCTTCTTATCCTAGGGTCTGTGAAATTTTAAAAAATTTTGTTGATATTATTTCAACAGAATTAGTTTCTTTTGTAATTTTATGTATTTAAAAACACTCATCTGGGGAGGGGTCTATAGTTATTACAACTGCCAAAGATGTCCAGGAACCAAAAAAAGTTTAAGAAACCTTGGGATAGAAAGATGAAATTAATTTAATAAAATTAATAGGAATAAATGCAAAGTCCTGCCCTTGGATTAAAAAATAAAGCAGATTAGAATAAATGTGGCAACACAACAGTTTATGTCAAAGATAACTTGGGTCTTTGAGCAGAAATCATGTTCTACACGAGTCAACTACATGATATGACAAAGGAATACTTTCATTCCTGCTTTCATTTAGAAGTTTGTTGTTTGGTAATTTCAGTTATGTTTGACTCTTCTTGATTCCAACTGGGGTTTTCTTGACAAAGATATTGTAGTGGTTTGCCATTTCCTTTTCTGGTTCTTTTCATAGATGATGAAACCAAGGTAAATGGTAAAATGACTTGCCCATGATTACAGCTAGTAAGTGCATGAGGTCAAATTTGAATTCAGGAAAAGGGTTCTTCCTGACTCTAGGTTCAGTACTCTATCTACTGAGCCACCTAGCTGTGCATTAGAAAGTCATAGTTCTTGTGGTCATATTACATCTAGAGTATTTTCTAGTGACATTCTGAGTGACATAATTTAGGAAGTTCATTTACAGTGATGTTAAACACAAACAAAATCAGAGGCCATTGAACTATACATTAGGATCCCTGTAGGAGGCATATTGACTTAGAAAACCACATATTAACATTATCTATGTCCTACTCTCTTTTTACTTCTTCTATATAAATATTTTTCAATGACATTTTAGTCTGTTTTTTAGCAACATGGGAGTGTTACTGGTGTGCAGGAGCATATTTGTCACTTCCGTACTAGAGCACATCCAGGTAAGCACAGGAAGGATAATGATTGTGCCATACAAAAATTTTTAGAGAAGCATTTGAAGGAACTTCTAGAAACTTGAAGGAAGAGGGATGAGAATTATTTAATTCGTTCCAACAGAGGAATTAGCAAAGAGGGACAACTTAAGTTAATATAAGGAAAAGTTTCCTAACTACTTGAGCTTTCCAAAAGTATGATGGAATATCTTAGGACAAGTAAGTTTCCCATCCAGAAATGGGATATTTTACTTATTTGATGAATTAAAACACTTCTTAGGATCCTTTAAAGTTTGATTCTATGGTCTCTTTCATCTACTTTCCATAGACACTCTCTGTCTCTGTCTCTGTCTTTCTCTCTGTCTCTGTCTCTCTCTCCCTCTCCTCCCTTTATCTTTTTGTTCCTCTTTCTCTTTCATCCACTCATACTCACACATAGCCATACACCCCCCCCCCATCCTTCATCAGTCCTAATGTCTGATGGTGTAAATAAAATGTACTAAATTTGATGTTGGAAGCCTTGGGTCCTACGAACCAGGGGCTAACTATTTTTCTTCACTTTACTGTCCAGAACTGTATGGAGTAATGAGAGGTTACATGATCACCATACAACTGGTAAAAATCAAGGTCAGGTGTTTCTAACTCTGTCTTGTCTATGTCATTTATAAAAGTGTAATTATTTTACATATACAACTTACACCACAGGATTCCTTTTAGAATTAAATAGGATAATATGAATTAAGAAGATTTAAAATCAAATATTTCAGCACATTCATGATTTCATTGAGCATGCACCTATATTGGTGCAGACAAAACTCCATCCATATTTCCTTGTCTTGTGCAATTATTATTCCTGCTCTCCCAATTCTTTCAATACACTTCAGGCTTCTTCCTAATGTCTTTTCTTTAGAGTAATCTGTAATTGTTATTACTATTCTAAATTTGTCATTTCATTGGCATAGGAACTTCTCTACAACTTATTATCTTAGGGAATTCCCTTGGGGCACAAAGTTGCCAAGTGATTTACTCAGGGTGAAAAAGCTTGTGTAGATCAGAAATAAAATGAACTAAGGTCCTCCTGACTTGAAGAATAGCTCTCTTAGCTCACCATCTTTATCAACATCATTAACATTAATATTGCAGTGCATTTTGAATATAAATGATAGTTGCTTTCCAACAATGTTGAGTTTTAAGAGAAGAAAGGAAAACTTTCAAATTAATACTGAGTCACAAGCTTACACACCAGAAGAAAAGAAGTTGTCTTGAGTGGTCGATACGGACCTTGCTATTTCAGGATCACTCCTTGCAGACCACTGAGTTCCACTTGATTCCTAAAATAAGAGATAAATCATAGTATTATTTTTTCTGTTTTTTTAGCAAAACTCCTAAAAAGGACCTGAAGCCTTAACTTTGCTTTTCAAATGAAAAATAATCTGCCCTAGTCCTGGAGTTTTGAACTTGCAGCATAATCTTAGATGGGAACTGTGGCATAGTGGATAGGCCTTGGAGTTAGAAACACCTGACCTTGATTTTTACCAGTTGTATGGTTGATCATTTAACCTTTCATTATTCCAGATAATTCTGGACAGTACAGTGAAGAAAAATAAAATGAACAGAAAAGCAAGTGAAAGACATGGAATACTTAACATAACTTAAATACTAAGTTCTATTATCCCTAAAATCAAGAGAGTGATAGCAACAAGAATATATCTTAAAGGATTCTTCTCCCTCCAACATTCCTTATGAATGTTGAAGAGATTTTTTGTGTTGGATAGAACATGGATAAGATGTCTGAAAGTGGTGATTGTTGGCTGTTGGTTTACGAAAGTAACTTAATCTGTTAATACTGGAAGGTAATATAGTTTTATGAAATGATCACTTGGAATGAACATTCATATCTTGCAGTCTTATAAAGGGATTATAAGGTATTGATGTTTAACTAAATTCAATTAAATGATTTAAACACAATTTATTATGTGCAAAGCACATACTAGGCACTAAAGATACAAAGATGAGTGATGACAGTCTCGGCCCTCAAGGGAGCTATATTTTTCACTTGAAATAAATGAAATGCTGATAAATAAATAAACATAATCATATATGAATGAGAATTCATATGCATATGAATGAGAATGATTCAGTCAAATAAATTTTGCCAAGAGCATCAGAAAAATTTAAAGAGAGAAATAGAAGACTTCAATGGAAGATCTAGATCCTGAGTTAAATGTTGAAGAAAAGAGGATTTCAATAAGTAAAATTGATCAAGGAAGCATATTCTAGGCATGAGGTATAGTCTAGGTAAAGGAGTTAATGGGGCAAGAATGGAAAATAGCCTAATATGTCTGGATCACAGAAAGAAAAGTTCAAATGTGCAGAGTCTAAAATACCAAGGTAAAGAGTTTATATTTTAATTGATAGGCTATGATTAGTCATGAAGTTTTTTTTAAAATAAATTAATGATCAGACCTATGCACTGGGAAGTTGATTTGACTGTTGTGTGAAGAATGAACCGGGCATGGAAATTAAATAGTGGAAGGTAGGTATTACAGTAGTGCAGGGTAAAGTAATGAGGGTGGAAAGGAGAAGATACATATGAGAATAGTATCTAAAAAGAAGCTATAAGTTTTGTAATTAATTGGCTGTGGGTAGTTAGGGGAAGTGTCTAATATGACTCCAAAGTTTTAAGACTGGGGAACTGGGAGGACAGTAGTGCTATAAGTAGAAATGGAAAGTTAGGAGTAGAGGTAGGTTTAAAGAAGATGAGTTAATTTTTAGTACATGTCAAATTTAAGGTGTAGGCAGGTAGCATTGAGTGGGAATCAGTGAGAGAGATGGGATTGAAGAGGAAAGATTAGAACTAAAACTTTATATTTGGAACTTGTTAGAACATGAGCTCACCAAAATACAGATTATAGAAAGGTAAGAAAATGAAGTTAAGGACAAAGCTTTGAGAGAGGAGTAGGAAGAACCAGAAAAGGAGATGATGGAATGAGGAAATAGGGAGAAGAAACAGGAAAAACATTGTTTTGGAAGCCAAGAAAAGAGATTATCCAGAAGAAGATAGTGGTCAACAGTGTCACAAGCCACAGAAAGGCCATGGAGGAAGAAGACAGAATAATAAAAGTGTTTGGACTTATCAACTTAAGGTCGTTAGGAATACTGGAAAGAGCTATTTCAGTAGTGATGGGAGAAGAATGCAAATTATAAGAAGTTGAAGAATGGTTGGATAGAGGTGGTGATGAAGTGGAGAAAGTGATAGTATATTTCTTTTTAAAAAGAAGCTTCAGTCAAAGGGAGATAGAATGTCTTAATGCAATGGCAAGATTTTTTTTGGAGAGTAGAGATCTGAAAACTTTGTAGATTAAAAATGAGAAAAAGGGGAAATCAATAGGGCAGATGTCTGAAGAGGACAAGAAAGGCTAGGATGAAGGACCCATAGGAGGAGGCTATGGCCCAATAGGAAAGATACCTACTTCTTAGACAGAAGCAAAGGCTATGTGAAGAGGACAGAAAATGAAGGAGATTATGATTTTTTGTTGTTTGTTTTCTTGTGGGGAAATGGGATTGTGTGACTTGCTTGAGATCACACAGCTAGTAAGTATCAAGTTTCTGGAGTCAGATTTGAAAGCAAGTCCTTCTGACTTCAAAGCTGGTGGTACTCTGTCCACTGTGCCATCTATCTGCCCCAGAGATAATGACTGATGATCTCAAATCATGGGAAAAAACTTCAGAACAAGGACGATACACTGGGAGAACAGGAAAATATTTAATGACTAGAGGTCATGATAGAATGAACAGCAGATTCAAGAGGAGTGGGGGATAGAAAGGAAAGTAGGAAAAACAGAACATTTTTAAGAGAAGGCAATTTGAGAGTTCGAGATCTTGAAAGTTGTACAGTTTTCAATAATGGTGAGTATTGGTGAGGCTTAAGATGTCATGATCCCTTGTAGCTGTCAGGAGTTGGAAAGCATTTATGATCTATATTTTCAACATCACTAAACTGTGTATTTCCTTTGATCCAATAATACCAATAGGTGTGAACCTGTTTAAAAAAAGAGATTTAAAAGAGAATTGGGGTGGCTAGCTGGTGCAGTGGATAGAGCACCGGCCTTGGAGTCAGGAGTACCTTGGGTTCAAATCCGACCTCAGACACTTAACAATTACCTAGCGGTGTGGCCTTGGGCAAGCCACTTAACCCCATTGCCTTCAAAAATCTAAAAAATAAAAAAATGAAAGAGAAGAATTGGACTAACTGACCTCCAGTCTAGGATGAAGAGATGGCATTTTTCTTTGCTAAGGCAAATCTATCTGTATCCTTAATCTTGGTCTCTCCCCTCTTCTGCAGTAAGTTGTCCCCCAGATCATTCAGTATCTATCTACTGGCAGCTTCATTGTTGCCTTACAAACACACTCATTTCTCTCTATCCTTAAAAAACCTACTCACATGATCTTAACTAAGTTATTGGCCTGTGTCTATTCCCTGAGCCTCTTGTCCACTTTTATTTCTTTGGAGTAAGAAAAAAAAGAAAAGAAAAAGTTTCATTTAAAATTTTATTTCTAGAACTATTTGTAGATTTGACTCATGAAATGTTAAAATCAGACAGATGAAATAATCAACTGAGATAGATGTGTGGGTAATAGATCCTACTTTTGTATGTGTTTTGTACACATGTAGCATTTGTGTGCATATAAACACATACACACTATATACCACATACATATGTATGTATACACACATTGTTCTGTCTCCAATTTCAAATTTTAAAAACCAAATATATAAATACATTGATATATGTGCACATACCTGTAAATATCATGGTTGCATATTGTTGTTTCTGTGTTGACTCCCCCATTAGACTAGGAGCTCCTTGAGAACAGGGACTATTTTTTGCTGTTCTTTGTATCACAGAAAGTAACCAAGTACCTGGTACTTACTAATAAATACTATATATGCATAACAAAAGCTGTATATATTTAATAAACACAAGTATATATTTATGCCTCTATTCATATCTTATATGTTTATGGGTATATATTTCTATAGCCCTAGGTCTGTCTCCTATATTCCACTTCTGTATCCTTAAAAGTTGATGATAGTTGACATTTTGAACTGGAAACCCTATAGGAATTCCAAACTGCAAATGTTCAAAACAGAATTCATTATCTTTTAATTAATTAATTTATTTATCTTTGAATTTTACAATTTTTCCTCTACTCTTGCTTCCCTCCTTCCACCTCCCACAGAAGGCAGTCTGATAGTTTCCATGCCATATATTGATCAAAAATTGAATGTGTTGAGAGAGATCATATCTTAAAGGAATATATATATATATATATATATATATATATATGTGTGAGACAGCAAAATTACATAAGATACCTTTTTTAAAAAATTTAAATTAAAGGTAATGATCTTTGGTCTTTGTTTAAACTACACAATTCATTGGATATAGATGGTATTCTCCATTGGAGATATCCTAAAATTATCCCTGATAGTTGCACTGATGAAATGATCAAATTTATTAAGCCTGATCATCACCCCCATGTATCTGTTAGGATGTACAATATTCTTCTGGTTCTGTTCATCTCGCTCAGCATTAATTCATGCAAATCCTTCCAGTCTTCTCTGAATTCCCATGCTTCCTGGTTTCTAATAGAACAATAGTGTTCCATAACATACATATACCACAATTTGTTCAGCCATTCCCCAGTTGATGGACATTCACTCAATTTCCAATTCTTTGCCACTACAAACAGAGCTGCTATGAATATTTTTGTACAAGTGATGTTTTTACCTTTTTTCATGATCTCTTCAGGGTATAGACTGAGTAGTGGTATTGCTGGATCAAAAGGTATGCACATTTTTATTGTCCTTTGGGTTAACAAAAATTCATTATTTTTTACTTTAGAACTATTTCTCTACTTCCTTTATTCTATCAAGAATACCACTATCCTCGACACCTAGGCTTGTAATCTTAGGGTCATTCTCAACTTTTCATTCTTCCTCAGCCACATGTTCAGTCTCTCCCATTGAATCTATTTCCATATCTCTTATATCTTTCCCCTTCTTTCCACTCACATAGTTACTCCCCTCATTCATGTCCCCTATATGTCTCTCCTGGTCTATTGTCATTAGCTTCCTAACTGGTTTCCCTTCTTGAATTCTGTCACTGCATAGTTGTCAAAGTGATTTTCTTAACACATAATGGTTAATGGATGAATTTCATATAGAGATTTAAGGTTTGTAAAATACTTTAAAATATTATCTCATTTGATTCCCCCCCAACAGTTATGTAATGTAGATGCAATTATTATCTCCATTTTTCAAGTGAAGAATCTAAGGTAGTGAGACATTAAATGAAAGGCCCAAGTTCACCCAGATACCAAATTTCTGAAGGTAGGTTTGAACTTAGATCTTCCTGACTTCAGGCCCAACACTCTCCCCATTGCATTATATCATTTTACTGTTTAGTAAAATCCAGATCCTTCTCATTATCCTTTAGAGAAAATAGAATTTCCTCTGTTTGACATTTAAAGCCCTAAAGAAATTGGTTCCAATCTATCTTTATGGCTTTAATTATATTACTATTCTTTTTGAAATCTCTATTCTAGTCAAAATGTCCTTGTTAGTCTTTCTCACATGGGATATGCCATCTCCCATCTCTATTTTTGCACTGACCATCTCCTTTGTCTGGCATATACTCCTTCCCTTATCCCCATTCCTAAGCAAGACTAGTTTCCTTCAAAACTCAGCTTAAGCAACACAAGCAAAATATGATATACCGTGTTTACTAATAACTTTTCAAAAAAATTATCTCCTTTATCATTGTATTCTTTTTAAAAAATGATATATAGATCTCTATCTCTCTGTCATCCATCCATCCATCCATCCATCCATCCATCCATCCATCCATCCATCCATCCATCCACTTAAGATCACTGATCTACCACAGGAAGGTGTCTCAAAGGCAATGGTTTTCTCTCCTAATAATATAAGGTCAAAGACTTTTTCATTTCTGTCTATGCCAATTCCTTATATAATAAGTGCTTAATAAATGCTTATTGATTAACTGAAGGAGTTTAGAATTCTTAAAAGCACAATGAAATTTTCCAAATGCAAACCAGTCATTCAGCAAGCATTTATTAAATACCTACTGTATGTTGGACACTGTGCTAATCATTGGGCATACAAAGAAAGGCAAAAATAAAACAAGATCTGCCCTGAAGGAGTAGAAAAGAGGCAAATAACTATGTACAGACATGTTATTCAAACGTGTATGATAAACTGGATCAACAGAAAGATGACATTACGATTAAGAAAATATGAGAAAATTTAATTTTGACTTGGAGAAAGCTAGGGAAAGCCAAAAAGCAGAGACAGGGAGAGATTTTCAAGGAATGTCTTGTGTGAGAAATAACATGCGCACACTATTGTCATTGTGGAAGAGGATGGTATAAAAAGATTGGGAAAACCTATGCTCTGCCACCTGTTCATTCATGGGACTAAGTGTCTATAATGATGAGTTACATCTATGGATTGTTCATCCAGTGCCATATTTTAACCAAGGCCACCAAGATCAGTCTCAAATAGAAATGAGAGCCACTAAATCATACAAAAAAATTCCTGTGTACTGAATATTGACTTAGAAAAATCACTTATTAGCTTTATGTATTTTCCATTATATTTTATTTATTTTGTTAAAGTAATCAGTTATATTTTTATGAGACCTCAGCCCTGTTTGACATTTCTGGCCTAGACAATAGGAATTTTTTAATCAATTTTTTTTCCTCTGTGAACAAAAATCAGTCTTTTAAGTGATTATGATTCTTATTTACCCTACATTATTTTGGAGTTTGATGCAGTCACAACAAAGTCACTACAAACTGGAACCATTGAAGGACCTTAATTAACATTTGGAGGAAATTCTTCTTCCATTTAGAACCTCTACTAAACATTCTAGGGCCACAGTGGATGGAGAACCAGTCCTGGAGTTAGGAGGACCTGAGTTCACATCTGACCTTACACAATAGTTGTGTGATTCTGAATAAGTTACTTGACCCTGTTTACCTCAGATTCCTCATCTATATAATGAACTGGAAAAGGAAATGGCAAACCACTACAATAATCTTTGTCAAGAAAATCCCATTTGGGGTTATGAAGTTGGACATGACTTTGGACATGCCTGAAAAAAGACTAAACAAAAGATTTAATATCCTTCACGTCAGAGTACACTTTTAGCAAGACTTTTTCTTGTTTTATGTCTTGTTTCATATTGATAAACAGAAGGGTTTTAAATAATTATCTGTGATTACATCTTTCAAAGAGTCTTATGATTTTAACATATGCAAAGATGATAACTTGTTGGGCTCTTTTTGTTTTATTAAATTAAAATTTTCTTATAGATAACAAATAATTATAATAATTATATCGATCTTGTATTCGAGGCATCACTGTTAGTTTCTTATAATGAAAATTCTTGACATTTAGAAGAAAGATATTTATACTTTCCGAGACAATGCAGCAAAATGAGGTGATAATCATAAATTCTCACTTTCTGAATCACCACAGTCATTCTGATTTGCATTCTGGCTAACAATAGGGGTCAGGGTAAAAATAATGGATGGAAACCAGTTCCAGAAGCAGGATGAGTTTTGTAGTATGAAGACTCCAGTTATAATTTAAGCTCTGCCAGTGGCTAGCTCTAAAGCCCTTAGACAATTCATGTCCCTGCTTTCATTCTTAGTTTTCTCACTCATAAAATCACAAAGATAGTCTATGACTTTTTGGTGCTTTTCAGTGCTGTGAATTTGTAAAGTAATATTTTACCTCTTGTGGATTAGGATTTACAGGTATGTTGAGAGGATACATCGTTTTCTTGGAACATAAGGCAATGATATTCGAATTATTCTGTAACTGAAGAGAATAAATTTGAACTTTTAGTTAGATATGACCATAAAATTAAAGAATGGTAATAAAATCTATTTTAAATCTAAATTTGATTTATTTTAACTCTTTGCCTATATCTATCTTTAATGATCATTTGAACTGCAATGAAGAGAAAATTCAAGATACCTTAGAGTAAATTTTATATAAAAACACTCTATACTTCTGGATTTAAAAAAAATCAATGACTTTTTTTTATAACCAAGACCTATCTCTGATATTATTATTATTTTGGTGCTTATAAAATTCAGCTAAATAATTCTGATGCCACAAAAAAGTTTCTTTCATTAATTAATGTAAACTGATATACAAATTCCTGGTCAACTATGGTAAATTCAAATAGAATAATGAGTTAACTAATTAATTTGAGAAAATATAGTAAGTTTTTTGGGAAGGGGGAGGAAGAGTCTCAATTTTTGCCACTAAATAAATAGGAACAATTAACTTTAGAAAACATATAATACTTGAAATTATAAGAAATTTAAAGTTGTACAGAAGAACCTAAAATTTTCAAATAGAGCAAGTCAGCAAGAATGGTTGATTTCCCCCCCCCCCAAAAAAATTCTATGGGAAACAAAGATGTCAATTAGTCTGGAATCCTGAGTGCTATTGCTGGCTTTATCATTAACTAGATCTCTTCATGGCTTTGTGCCTCATTTTCACTTAGGTGGCTCTATGATTGGAGTGTTGGGCTTAGAATCAGGAAGACATGAGTTCAAATGTGAACTGAGAGACCCACCAATTGTGTGACCCTGGGCAAGTCACTTAACCTCTGTTTACCTTAATCCATGGGGGGGAAGAAAATGGCAAACCACTATCTTTGCCAAGAAAACCCCAATGACAGAATTGGCATGCTATGGTCCCTGGGGATCAAGAAGAATCAGACATGACAGAATGACTGAACAGCAACAGCATTTGCCCTATCACAGGGTAATTATGAGGATAAAATAATTGAAATCACATACTTGGAAAAAGTTAAAAGCACTATGTAAATATAAAATATTATTAAATGGTTAATATATCAAAATGTTCCCAAAGTATTGGGTAGTACTAAGCATATACTCTTTTTTGAAGAAATTCCCAGTATAAACCATGTCTGTCAAAGTACTGTATTCTAAGCTCTTTGTTATTCTAAAAACATAGGTATACTTCAATTTAGTCAAAGTCTATCAATATGGTACTCCATGACATATAAATAAATGGTCAATTTCAAACTTTTGCTAAGATAATCATTAAAGAATTGAAATCCATCCTAGAGCAAAATTACCTGGATATAGTTAATTTGGGGATCTGAATCAGACAATTATACCAATTCTAACTTTATTTCACTAGCAATTGTATATTCAGCAACAAAGTATAGGATAAGAATCTAGTCACATTCTCAAAATTGCATTTTTAATGTTTTTACACCTTTAATCTTGCAAAAGAAATAATGTCTTTTGAGGGCAGCTAGGTGACTCAGGGGATAGAACACTGGCCCAGGAATCAGAAGGACCTGAGTGTGTAACCTTGGGCAAGTTACTTAACAACTCTCCTCCCATTGCCTTGCAAAAACCAAAATCAAACAAAAAGAAATACTGTTTTTCCAACAACTCTTGCACAAGGATTGGCCCTCCACAAATGTTTGTTCACTTGTTTTATTTTAATAAAATATTCACTGGGAAAAATTATCAGTCTCAAGAATGTGGTAGAAGAGAAAGGTAGCTTTAAGGGAGGGGAAAATTAAATTATTTGATATCTATTTAGTTAGAAAGGGAGAAAGATACTGGTGATAAGTTCTGGGAACTGCTATCTTCCTTACTCAGGCACAATTACATATGTATATATATATATATATATATATATATATACATATATATTTATTTATATATATGTACACAGAAAATACACATCCTCACAAATAAATAAATGTTAGAAAGGGTCAGATCTGATCCTCTCGCTTTACAGGTAAAGAAACCAAGGCCCAGAGAAGCTACTCAAATCATGCAAACAATAAATGTCACAGCCAGGATTTGAATCCAGGTCTTCTGGTTCCAAATCTCTCTCTGCTACTAAAATATTGGTTCACGTGTTAGTAGAAAACACCAAAATAGCAAAAAACTGTAAGATCTTTTCAAGAAGCTGGACTTCTTTCCCTAAGGTTTAGAGCTCTGTGATTCCAGCTAATATTTACCACAAATATTGATTACCTTGGTTTTCTTCAGCTGAAGAACAGCTTCAAGAATGCTAATGTCTTCAAAGGTTCTCATAACTGGTTCAAGTTCTATTAAACATTCTAAATAAAAGAGGAAATTCACATGTTTAGCTGTCAGTTCATAAAAGCTAACATAAACACAGAACAATAATTTCAGTTTCAGATTACTGTTGAATTCTACTTTTAACTTAAGTTATTTAAATTCCCTTAATTACTTTTAAGAATTTTTTTTCTCAAGCCACAGAATTAGGAAAGCATTTGAACAACTTTTCCTGAATGAATGATTGTTCTAGGAATGGCTCTTCTTGGAATAACTCCTAGGACCAGAATTCAGTATCTTATGAGAAAGTCCAAGAGAATTGATGAAAATTTCTTTTTTATATGAATTCAGAATTTATCTTCCCTTTATTTCCATTCATAGTTTCAAAGGCCAGAGATTTAACAGGCCCTTTTGTAAATGAATGAAAGTATTGTTAGTGAACACTAGATAAAAACTTAAAAAATCCAGTAAACCATAGTTATTCAAAAAAAGATGCTCAGCACCACACACATAGACTTGTTACACTATATATACACATACATACATACACTCTAAATCAGATTAAAATTCTTACCCTGTGTGTGTGTGTGCGCGTGTATGTTGATGTGTATGTGGGTGTATATGTGTGTATGTGTGCATGCTCCTTGGTAAGCTTATGAAACTCATTTAAAAATAATGCTTTTTAATGCATTAAATAAAATATGTATAATGACAAAAAATAAAAAGAATGGAAATAAAGAGATAATTTTTTTCTCCACATCTAAAAATCTTTCCATAGAAGTCAAGAATCCTTGTCTTAAATTATAGTAACTAAGGGAAGTTCAATTTGATTTATGGAATATTTGAGAAAATTCAATTTTATTACTTTAAGCATGCAAAGTATTGCCTAACTTTAACCTTAGATTTGCTTTAGTGAAACTATGTGAATAATTTTAACTAGGGCAGCATTGATGAATGGCATAATCTAAATTCCTGAAGACCCTTGAAAAATTTGCCTTTTCTCCTAGACATTTTAACACATTCAAGAAATTTAAATAGTCTTCCCCACCCGAATTTATAGTTTCAATCTGTACTACTTGTGAATTAAATAGAACTGTTAAGAAGCTCAACTTATGTCCAATAAAAGTCAATTCTAAATTAAGAGTGGTTTAAACAAATGACAAAATTCCAACAAATTCAATGTTTCTCACTAGAGTTTGTTGATGGTGCTCCTTAATGAACTTGAAATGATATAAAACAAAGACATTATTTGATGTACCTCAGTATTTTCACAGCTAATTTTAATTCCAGTATCAAGATGATCATTTATAAAGATTTGTTTATGAACTTTTACAGGCAGTTATGTACAAATTAAAAGATATCCCAAATTGAGAAACTGTGTTTGAATTTTTCCTTCCACAAAAATTTCTAATAAATTTACTTTTTCATTAAATTCATGGGCAATTCACATCAAAAATAATTTAAATTTCTTTAACATAGATGGTTATTCATTTGGTAGCTCACTCTGGAATTTTAAATTTTTTTACATGCAACTGTGATTCTTTATTATATATTTCCATCTCAATTTTTAGTCCAATTTATGTTTCTTTTAAAATTTGGACAAAAGCTTCACAAAATGATACAATTTGAAACAACAAAAAAAAGTTAAATAGATTATTAGTTGCTAGTCATTCTCACTTACTTAACTTTACCAAGGTAAGAGACTTCCCAGAATGTCAATTAGAATATTTTGGTGATTTGAGAAAATCTAAATGACTTGATTAAATTGAATAAACTCACTTAAAAAAGATGGTCTTTCATCTGGATTTTGTGCCCATCCACTTTCAATTAGGGAAATCATCCGAGCTCGATGTGGAATGTCAAGTGGCAAACTTTCTTTCTCAGTGTCAGGTCGATTTCCCTGTGACACACTGTACATTATCTGCAAGGGGTTGATAACTTCTGTCAAAACAGATATCATGCATTTATTAGACATTAATTAAGACCTGTTGTAATCAATGTAATCAATAGTAACCAAATTAAAATGTGCAAGCCCTAAAATTTCACAAATGCTTATTAAGAATCTTAAGTGCTAAGTGGGGGAAACCCCCCCAAAAAACTACCTGTAAAATCTTTTTTAAAAATTGTGTTTCTCTAGATTCCCACAGTTTCCTTGGCACAGAACTTGTGCAGGATTGTGCTAGAATCTGTTTGATTTGACTCTTAGGTGCCCACTGTTATACTTCATTACAGATCAGAGCTTGAGATCTTAAAAAAATCTAGATTTAAAGATGATGGAAGAAAATGTTAATAATGCATATATTATTTATATATTTTAGGAAAGTTGGTTGGCAAATATTTGTCAGTACTCTCCTGACCGATCTTCTGATTCCTGATTCAGTGTGCTCTTTTTATTCAACTATAATATATATATATATATTTACATATATATACACATATACACATATATATATACACACATACATGTATCTATATAGTGCCTCAATTAGTATTATTTATTACATGTTAGGAACATTCAGAGTAAGAATATTTTTTAGTTGATGGTACATGAACATTAACAGATCTTTAAGTAGAGAAAGTTGGGCAAACTGAACAAACTTACCTTCGAAGGGCTGTTTTCTGGACAACACCTCCCACATGATAATAGCAAAGCTGTTTAAGGAAGAAATATATTGGGATGTTTTATAAATGCAATTTGCATAATAGAAATAACATATTTTTTTGATAATGACCATGGTACTTTCTTTTCTTGAAAAAGGAACAATGGGGCACCTAGGTAGTACAGTGAATAGAACACCGGCCCTGGAGTCAGGAGAACCTGAGTTCAAATCCAGCCTTAGACAATTGCTAATTACCTAGCTGTGTGACTTTGGGCAAATCACTCAATCCCACTGCCTTGCAAAAACTAAAATAAAAAAAAAGAAAGAAAAAAGAGTAATGATCAAATTTAATAGAAATGCTACTGGCCAAGATGGTGAGTGTTTGATTTAAAAAAAAAAAAGTAAGGGAAGGAGGGAAAAATTAGCTCAGCTTTTGCAAGTTGAATTGGTTTTATAGGAGTGTATAAATCTTTATTACTAGGAGAACTTTAAAGACTAGGTGGATATCAACCATTCTAGATTAGTTTGATTAGTCATATCTCAAGAACTAGAAAACCCGATCAGGAATCTTCAAATATGAAAATTTCACTATTTTGGCAAAACTAAAACTAAAGCAGTTTCCCAGTCTAACACCTTGATTGTTTTGATAATGAATGAGATGTTTTCATTCCCTAGAGTCAGAGAAAATTAGGGAATCCAAATCTTACCCTAATACCTCTTTTTGGAACAATCTTTCCTCAAGTTATTATTTAAAAAGCAGAATAAGTCTTGGTAGAGGAAAATGATTTCAATTGTGTTGAGGATGGTTCACTTTTGCAAGGCAATGAGGTTAGGTGGCTTGCCCAAGGCCACACAGCTAAGTAATTATTAAGTGTCTGAGACTGAATTTGAACTCAGGTACTCCTGACCCCAGGGTTGGTGCTCTATCCACTGCACCACCTAGCTGCCCCAGGATGGTTCACTTTTTCTTTTTTTGGTTTTTGCAAGGCAAATGGGGTTAAGTGGCTTGCCCAAGACCACACAGCTAGGTAATTATTAAGTGTCTGAGACCAGATTTGAACTCAGGTACTCCTGACTCCAAGGCTGGTGCTTTATCCACTACGCCACCTAGCCGCCCCAAGGATGGTTCACTTTTGAAATAAAAGCTTCATTATCAAACTCCTAATTAGCTCTGAATCCATAGAGGGGATTGTGGAAGAAGAGTCCACCTTTATTTTGATGGAAATTGTCTTTTATGGATATTGTCTGTATTTTTTTTTCCTATTGCAAACCATAAAGGATTCTGGAAATGTCACTCATCTGGATCAGTAGATATTGAATAGATGTAGAACATGAATGAGAAACCAGAAAGAACCTAAGGGAGGGTGAAGACCAGGTAATTTGAGCATGAAAGAATTTATTACCACTGGATTCAGGGAGTGCCGGTAATTTCTACCCTGCAAATGAACCAAGGACTATTAGAACCCCTCATACTAGAAATAGAATAACAATAATAGTAATATTAACAATGATGATGGTGATGATGATGGTGATGAAAGCTAGCACGCATAGAGTGCTTTAAGACCTGCAAAATGTGGAAGCAAAATAGAATGAAGGTCCAATGGTGGTGAAGCCTTTGAAACAGAAAAGATTAAAAGAACCCATCAAATGGGGCAGCAATGTTGCCCCGGATTGACACTAAATCTTGTTAATTTAACTCAAGAGTGGAAGCAAAGAATGGGAATAAAGCTTGGGTGTCCTGTAAATTGTACCAAAAAAGGCCAGTAGACTTTAGTATATCAGAAAAAGGACTGAACACTAGATTTTTTTCTACACTTTTATACTTTGCTTTACTTTTCTCTTCTTACTTAGATCTTAGTCTGATGCTTTATTGTGGCACGAATGTGACTCTGGGTTCCCAAAGATTGTGCTCAACTAAGTGCTATACCAAGAAAAGCTTCAAGGATGGAATGAACAGGAGTTTTCTGAGAACATGGCAAGGTTCATCATCAGGTTGACCAAAGGGCAATGAATTTCTTGACCATGTTAAGTTTGGAACATTTGTTAAGATGTTATCAATCTTAATGGGAGGCAAGCCTGCCCATCCTCCCAAATCAAACCAAGAATATCATTAATTAAACAACAAAATGAGTTTCTAGGAAAGGATTTTTTCAGAAAAAATATCATCCTTGTTTTGACTGAAATAAAGGATCTGTCCAAGCTTAGACCAAAATAGAGTGAGGAGGTATGCATATCTGAACAAGTCAAGTGTGAAGGTAGCATTTGCTGCCTGGGTTTCAAGAACAAAGAGGGTGGAGCAGTCTATTAAAACAGAAGATAAGCAGCTGAAATAGGACACTGTGTGTTCCTGGGGTTTTCCCCTAATTGAACCCTAGATAAATGGAGTTTATTTTTTCAGCAAATATTAAAACTCCATTGTCTTGGAGCCTGTGTTTGTGTGTGTTGGGGGGGGTTAGGAACTGTAGAGATTTACAGGGAAAATCCCTATTGACATCACTGAAGCACTGGTAATCCTCTCTGAATTTCCTTGACTACATTTAGGAAGTATGACATAGAATGGAATCTAGTGATGTCAAACCTAGCTGATAATTCTAGATGACAGGCTATTTTGGATTAGTACTGAGGTTATCAATTCAGACTAGACCAAAGTTATTCGACATTCATTTTAAATTCACCTCAGACTCAATTCATAATCTCAGGGGTATGAGGAACTAATCAATTCCCAGTAAGGGCTAGCTAGGAAAGGGTCAGTTAAGTCAGGTAGTCAACAAACACTTTTTTAAGGGCTTACTGTATGCTAGGTCCAAAAGAGAGATCAAAAGAAAGATGAAAATAGTTCTTGCCCTCAAGGAGCTCACTTTCTAATCAAGGATAAATTGTACAAACAACTATTGTTACAAACATACAAGATATAAACAGGAGTAAATGGGAAACTGTTCCATGAACAAGATACTCCATCTCTTGGCTCTAGACATTTTTTTCTGGGTGATTCCTTTGCCTGGAATGCTCTCTCTCCTCTCCAACTACTGACCTCCCTGGATTTCTTTGTTCTTTTTGTCTTTTGTTTTCAAAAAAGGACCAATGACATCTTAGCTGTACAAAGCCACCGCCACCATGCAATGGGAGACCTTGATTTTTTTTAAGCTGAAGTCTTTCTATGTGGAGCAGTTTGTATTGATTAAGGATAGATAAGAAATAAGGTGAAATTAAAAAAAAAGTATCCTTTACTTGCTCAAAAAAAGTCTATCTGAGACACAGAGACTCTCAGGATTTCTGGTCATTTATACTCACTTTGAGCTAACAAAAACCCAAACAATGACCAAAGGAGGCTTGGCTTCATTGACCAATCAGTGAGAGCCAGAGTGCTTTGTGTTTAAGAAATAGTCAATTAATTCCATTTGATTCCATGACTTCCTTTAAATCCCAATTAAAATCCCATCTTTGACTGCAAGCCAAGCCTTATTAATTCTGGTGTCTTCTCTCTTTAATTTCTTATTTATCTCTTTTCTAGTTTGCTCTGTATATATTTGTTTGCATATTGTCTCCCCTATTGGACTGCAAGCACCTAGGGAGAAAGGTTGGGGTTTTTTATTTTTTTTTTTTGCCCCCTTTTGTATCCTTAGTACAAGGCCAGGCTCTTAGAGGACACTTAACAAATGTTTATTGATTGATTGAGGCAGTCTCAGCAGGAATAGTTAAGAGGGATTGAGAAAGACTTCTTGAAGATCATATTTGAATTAAGCATTGAAGGAAATCAGGGAAGCAAGGAGGCAAAAGTGAGGAGGGAGAAAAACATTGTAGGCATAGAGGATAGTCAGTTTACAGAATTGGGAAATGGATGTAAGGAATAGCATGAAGACAAGTGCAGCTAAAGCACAGAGGATTAGAAGGAAAGGCTGAAAGATAAGGAGCCAGATTATGAAGGACTTTAAAAGTCAAACAAAGGATTTTATATTTTATCTCCTTGCCTGGAAAAGACCGAATTGGGGAAGTGACTTGGTCAGAACTGTGCCTTTTTGTTCTGTAATTTCAGTCTGTGGAACTCTTCATGACGCCATTTGGGATTTTCTTGGCAAAGTTGCTGGTGTTATTTGCCATTTTTTTTCTAGGTCATTTTTGGGTGAAAAGACTTGTCTAAGGATTTGAAATCAGGAAAATGGTTCTTCTGAACTCTGGGTCCAGTTCTTTATTCTCTATGCCCAAAAGGCAGAATATAGGGTAATGCCCTCAACGTAAGATAATTAACATGTTAAAATAGACATTTAAGAAAGTGAATGGGATTTAACAACAGAGTCCTTATTGGGCTAAGACTTAAGAAAAGTCATTCAACTTCCCTGGGCAGTTTCCTCATCTATAAAATAAGGGGATTGGACTACATAATATCTAAAGTATTTTTCAGCTCTAGAACTATGAAATATACTTATTTCATATATTTTTAGGCAGTTACATATGGGATGGAAAAAATTTCTCAAATTCTGTGTTTTTTATATTTTTTTCTTATCAAATGACCCCATTTCTTTGTAACATCATAGTATGATAAATATTATTCCTTATTACTCTAACAACACAGGAATGGTATGGTATACAAACATCCCAAATTGGGAAACGGATCTACATATTGTGCAGTTATTTGTACTATAAGAAAATTTCTCTATACACAAAACCATTCAATACAAGAATACTTTAAAAAGTGTTATCCCTAGTTCATTTACAAAGATATTAGCTTTTCTAAAATTAATTGCTGGTGTTCTTCCTTCCTAACTACCAGGTATTTTTTTTTGTTAATTCTCTTTGTATTTATTCTGAATCTGTTTAGAGATGTATCTTTCTTCTATTTCATTATAATGTAAACTCCTAGTCAGTAGGGAATATTTCATTCTTGTACTTTGAATCTCCAGCACCCAGCACAGTAGTTGGTACCTAATGAAGAGCTAATATCTGTTGATTATTTTTTAAACAACTCTGATATTATAGTGTAAGGTATAGGAAAACGGATTATGATTAAGACAATCTTTCAGGAATTTGTAATGCATTAAGGTGAGATATACTTGTAGTTAAACAACTTGCCCATTGAGTCCCAATAATTTTTTTTTTTTGTATCTTATTTTGCAATAACCTTCTAAACAGGTAAATTATATGGCAACACAATATACTGTACCTGTATATATCATGCTTGATGCTGGCTCGTGTCTTCTGGCTGATATCATAGTTTTCTGGTGGCATGTAGATGATGGTCCCACCCTCTGGAGTAGAAACACTACTCCTTGATTGAGATAATGACATCTGCCGCCATTTTGATAAACCAAAATCTGCAATCTGTAAAGGAGGGAAGCATATAATAATCATTTTTCGTGGTTTCCTATGCTATTTGGTCTGCTGAAATTCTATTTCAATTATCATTTAATGTTATGTCTTATAGTTATCTATATTTTCTCATTCTTCTATTAGAATCAAATTTTCAGAATCATATCTTATTCAAACTTTATGTTTTCCACAGTGCTATCTTGACTTGTGTCTGAGTTGAATTTCAGTGAGGTAGAGTAGCACAAAGCTGTTAGCCTTACTGTCTCCCAAAGTTATTGAAGTCTAATGGTAAGACAAAAGTCAAGATGACTGGCAATTGTCCTGGGATACAGTGGATAACCTTGGTGTCTTCAATAAATAACTAAGAACTAAGCACCCCAGAATAATCTAATGTATGAGTTCAGTAAAGTCTGAAGTGCCACAATAAGTCAACAAGGGAATCAAAACTTCTTTTATAAAGAGACCCTATTGTTAATCCTTTTGCCAGTGTTTTGTATAGTAAAAGGAACTGAAAACTGAAAATTAATGTGCACACCCAAATTCAACAGAACAACACACTTATGAAGTTTTTACTGGGCTCGACTAACAAAACCTTCCAAAGATTTAATAAATAATTATGGAGTTTAAGTTGACCATAATCAAGGGAAAAAAATGAGGTGAGTGAACCATTTACTTGCACATATGTCAAGTTTGGTGGATAAGTTCATAGTTAAACTTTAAAAAAAAACATTTTCTACTTTATTAGAAATGATAGCCTGCTGAGGGAGTGTCAAGAGGAAAATAAAGGTGATGAAAAACTAAAATATCATTATAATTTTTTCAAAAGAAAAATTATTAGTCAACCATAAGAAATAAACATCTATTCAATTCTAAATCAATACAGTTTTCATTATTTGCCCCAGAAAAAGCACCTGCTCTGAAGTCAGGGGATCTGCAATCAAACCCTGCCTCAGAGTTGTGCTTTTGTGACCTTGAATAAGTCACTTAATTTCCATGGTCTCATTTTCCTTACTTGTAAAGTGAGTGGGTGGCCTAGATTTTTTTCAGAAGTTCCATCTAGCTTTAGGACTATGATCCTAATTTGTGAGGAAAAGTGGAGTCTGCATTACTATGTCATAGCATATAAGCAAGATGGCCCTCAGAACTTTTTGCCTGAAAAAATGATCCTGAAAATTTTGAGAAGTACTGTTTTAAGCTAATAGGAGCAGCCTTTAGAGACATTTCAAATTCCTACCCTTCTTGAAATTAAAAATAAAGGTCAGAACAATGGAATATTTCCAATAACATTCAATGAATATTTAATAATCTCTATGTGAGAGACACCATGCTAGGAAATGGGAAATCAAAGACAAAAATGTTCCTGACCTCAAGGAGCCTATACTCTAATTGACAGAGAAGGAAAACATGAATTAAAATTGTTTAAGGTCTTGATAGTGTTAACAACTCAAATGGAACTAAACATTAAAAGGCACATTCTTCCATGTTGAAGTATTCATGTATTCATTCAATGGACACTTATTAAGGGTTTTTTTCCTGTTTGAATGAGACAGGGTCCATCCCTCTTATGAGGAGGCTGTTTGGGAGGGTTGTTTCATTATATGCTACTTTCAGGTCTTTGTGAGACTATACAAAAATTATGCATTTGACTAAATACTGCTGTTTCTATGGTGTTCTTTTGAAAATATTTTATGTTATAAATATTCTTATATATTTTCTCTGGAGCTGTTGAAGCAATATATGGAAACCTACTGGGTTGGTCTGGGGATATTAGAATTCCCTATCACTCAAGCAGAAATTAAATGTCATTTGTCAGGGACACTGTAGAAATGAACCCTGTTCAGGTAGAGACTGGACTCACCTTCTGAAATTTCTGAGTGGTAGTGAGGAGTGGGTATAGAGAAGATGGGGAGGGGGAAGAGAAATCACGAAGTATTTAAGGTAGCTCTTCAAGGCTCAAGGGTTTGGATTTCAGATGGTAATCAACATCAGCCTCAATTTGTGAAACTGAACCAGGGAGCTTGCTTCCCTTATTGCTCCCTAATTGAGAATGTTGTTCATTCCAGAACTGGCTTCCTGTTGGCTGTCTCTGCCTCACCTCAGATTCCTGATCTGTGTTAACAATTGTAACCTGATCTGAGTTCTGACTATACTCTTCGTGAGAGGGTTTGTTTTGGTTCTGAGCTTGGATTGTGTACCATGATGGTATTGAACAATAGTCACAATCCTGGGTGGAAAGGGTCCCACACAAAGGGCTCACATCAGAAGATGTGACTCAATGAACCTAATTCTTCATCAGTGCTTGGGGGGAAGGTAGGAGGAATGATGGTAGAGTCTATTATCTAGACATAATAATAGCTTGTAGTTGAAAATTTTTAATTATCTATTGGCTCGTTCTGAGGAATGGGAACAAAAGTCTTTCATTAATGGAGGAAACAAGATTCATTGCCAAACTACTTTGGTGACAATCAGAACTCCCCAGAGTTGATGCTATTCATAGGTTGAGTTATTATTTGAAAGTGGATACTTCTAAACTATTATCACCATCACTATAGATGATGTTTATATAGAGTTTGCTGGTTTATGGAGTGCTTTATGTACATGAGTTAATTTGACTCCTACTTAGGTTGTCAGAAGGACAACTATCCTATTTTATAGAGAAAGAACCTGAGGATCAGCAGGTTAGATGACTTATCCAGGGTAGCACAGGAAGTAAATGGCAAAATAAAGATTTGAACCCAGATTCCCTGAATCCAAAATCTAGGCAGGATTGGATGCTGGTTTTGGCTCTGCCAATAAGTAGCTGCATGAACTTGGACTTAAAATTGTCTGAGTCTTACTTTTCTCATCTGTAAAATGATGGAGTTAGACAAATAGTCTCTAAAGTCTCATCCAGTTTTACTATACTAAAAGTATGAGATATTAAGAGTTAGAAGTAATTACTAAAAGCTTGTTATTTCTCTTAGAAAGCTAAAAGGTTCCCTCAGAGGTAACTAAGTTAGCTAACTTTAAAGCAGGTATCTAGTGCCATAATGGAGCAAGGACTCATCTTTAACTAAAGCAGACCAATGAATTCCTGAACCACATATTTACTATGTTTTCTTTTAGAGGAGATAAGAGCACAGAATCTTAGAGTTGAAAGAATTCTCAGAAGACATAGTCCAAATTGTGTCTGGACAAAAGCTCTCTCCACAGAATCTAAGTCATTTTCAAACCTTTGCCTGAAAACCTCAATTGCGAGGGAATAACTACCTCCTCAGGTAGCTCTAGATGGTGTAGTGGACAGAATACTGGGTCTAAGGTCAAAAAGACTCCCCCTGCATGGGTTCAAATTCTCCCTCAAATGTTTATTCACTGCATGACCCTGGGCAAATCACTTTACCCTGATGAACTAGAGAAAGTATTAGGCAAACCATTCCAGTATTTTTGCCTAGAGAACTCCAAATGGAATCATGAAGAGTCAGACACATCTGAAGTGACTCAGCATTAAATGATTAGGAAGTTTTCCCTTAGATCAGGGTAAAATTTGTATTTTTATACCAACTACTCATTTCCTGAATCTTAAGTAAGATATTGTGTTTCTAGCTATATAACTCTGGGAAAATAGCTTAACCTGTTTTCTTATCTGCAAAATGGGGATCATAAGAGTACCTACCTCACAGGGTGTTGTATAGATCATGTAAGAAACCATCCCAAACCATTGTGCAAACTTTAAAGCAACATATAAATGTTTGTAGTAGTTATTTTAGTATTCTTATTCTCTTTTTAAAATTTTTTTTGCAAGGCAATGAGGTTAAAGTGACTTTCCCAAGGCCACACAATTAGGTGATTATTAAGTGTCTGAGGCTGGATTTGAACTCAGGTACTCCTGACTCCAGGGTCGGTGCTCTATCTATTGCACTGCCTAACTGCCCCTAGTATTCTTATTCTAATATTATTGTTGCTGTTCAGTTTTTATAGTCATGTCCAACCTTTCCTAACCCTATTTGGGGTTTCTTGGCAAAGATCTTGGAGTGGTTTATCATTTCCCCCTTCAGTGCATTATACAGAGGGGCAAACTGAAGCAAACAGGGTTAAATGCCTAGGGTCATACAACTAACATCTAAGGTGAGATTTGAACTCAGGTCTTCCTGATTCCAGGCTGGCATTCCATCCACTGTGCCATGTAGCTGACCTTAGAGTATTATTACCATAATATTACTAATACCACATGATAATTATCCTAGTATCATTACTCCTATATTACTCCTTAGAGATCCCTCTAGAGTGATATAGAAAAAAAAAGCTTACTTCCTTTTGCACATTTTCCCTGTTCCCTTTTCCTTTTTATTCCTTTTTAAACTATTTAAGGACAGTTATTTTCCTCCCTAAATGTCCCCTTCTCTGGCTAAACAGCTTCAATTCCTCTAATTGATTGTCATATGGCAGGATCTTGAGACCATTCACCATTCTGGAAATTCCCTTTTGTCCTTTCTCCAGTTTGTCAACATCCTTCCTAAAACATGGTGCCTAGAACTGAACACAAAACTACAGTACTTGACTGACCAGAGTGCCGGACAACAGTCCTAGATCTGGACATAATGCATATGAATGCATCAACCTGCTTGACTGCAGTGTTTTTTTTAATTATTGTTTCTATTTAGTCATTTCAGTTGTAACCAATACATTGTGACCCCGTTTGGGATTTTCTGGGCAAAGATACTGGAGTGGCTTGCCATTTCCTTCTTTAGCTCATTTTACATTAGAGGAAACTGAAGCAAAAAGGATTCAATGATTAGCCCAGAGACACTTTAAGTATCTGAGGTTGAATTTGAACTCAGAAAGCCGAGCCTTCCTGACTTCAGGTCCAACATTCTCTCCCCATGCCACCTAGCTGTCCCATTGCCCCTGGACTTTTGAAGTCCAGTCAATTTTGTCTGAAGTTGATTCTTTCAACCCAAATTCATCTCAACTAAATTCAATATTATTCTTTTTTTCCCTAACATTTAAATTGTGAAGGGAAAAAAACTCTGAAAATTCTGAGACCATCTTTCTTACCTCTGTGGCATTTGATAATCTGATAAGCATATCATTTGTAGATCTTTATCCAAGTCACTGATGAAAATGTTCATCAATATCTAGTCAAAAACAAATACCTGAGACACTCTTCTGGAGATCTCCTTCCAAGGTAACACTGAACTATTAATGATTGCTCTTTGGATTTGACCATCACATAATTCTAGATTCATTTAGCTACACTATCATTTGTCCCTACCTTTCTGTCTCTATCTTTTAAAGCTATATGATAGACCTAGTTAAATATTTTGCCAAAATCTAGGTAAGCTAAATCAATACTATTTCTTTTCTCTACCAGTCTGTTGATTATTTTTAAAAAGAAGAATTTAATCTGTCATTATCTTAATGAAGGCCAAGCTGATTCTTCAGGATCAACATTCATTTTAATATCAGCCAAATCCTTTCTACTTGTGCCTTTGATCCCATTTCCTTTTTATAAACTAAGCTTCCTCCTACAATTATCCTCTTTTTATAATCTTTGGTTATTCTTTATCTACTGGCTACTGTCCAGATCAGTCTAATCCTTTTTCTTTGATTCTTCCCTCCTTCAAGCTAACATCTTATAGCTTTTCCTTTTACTTCCAACTTCCTAGGGAAAAAGTTGGTTATACTCATGATTATATTTTCTCGTTACACACTCACTTTTTGATCCATTGCAATCTGGCATTTGATTCAACTCTCATTCAACTAAAGACTCTTGCCAAGATCACCAATGATCTCTTAACTGTTAAATCCAAAGATCTCTTCTCCGTTTTTATCCTTCTTGACCACTCTGCAACTTTTGGCAATTGACTAAACTTTCCTCTTAGGTACAATTGCTTTTGAGGTTTTCATGAAACTGCTCTATTGAATTTTCTCCTACTTATTCATTCGGAGTCTCCTTTGTTGAATCATCATCACTGTCACAACTCCTGTACTGAGTTTTCCCTCATCTCTGTCCTGGGCATTCTTCTACTTTCTAACTATACTTGGTGATCTTATAATCTTGCTTGTGATCAGTTATCATTACAATGCAGATGGCTATTAAATATATAAACCTCATCTCCCTTATGGTCCAGTTCTGATTCATTAACTGTCTACTGAATAGTTTAAACTGAATATCCTACAGGCATCTCAAAATCAAATATGTTCACAATATTGTAATAATTGTCTCTTGGCCACTCCCCATCTCCCAGAAAAAAGAAAAATAAACAAAAAACCTAACCCAAAATACAAAAAGAAAACCTTACTTCTTTATTTGGAGTCTATTTGTAACAAAGGTACCACATCCTTCCAACCAAAAAGGTTGGTACCTTGGAAATTATTCATGACTACTTGTTCTCTTTGTTAACTAGCTATCAAGTCTTGTTGATTCTGTCTTCTTCATCCTTGTCATCATCACTACTATCATCATTGAGAGCATTTACATAGCACTTCAGAGTTTGTAAAACATTTCCATGTTATTTTTTTTGATTCTCACAATAACTCTGGGATAAAAATGCTCTTATCTTCTTCATTATGCAAATGAGGAAACTGAAGCTTCAAGATTAGATGACTTGTTCAGGATCATAAAACAAGTAAACTTCTGATGATTCAAACTCAGGCCTTCCTGTCTCCAAGTCCAGCACCCTCTATACTTTAATATCTAGCTGCCTACAATGCCCTTTCCATTCGTGGTTTTTATTTCATATATACAGTCACATTTTAGTTCAGTTATTCATCTCCTTTCACTTGGACTATTGTCATAAGTTCCTAATTTTTTGCTAGTATGTCTTTATTCTCTCCCTTCTCATATCCATCTTCCTCACAGCCACCAAATTGAATGAATGAATAAAATATTTATTAAGCATTTACTAGGTGCAAAAGCACTTACTATGGTAACATAGTGGATAGAATGCCAGACTTGGAGTCGGGAAGATTCATGTTCCTAGATTTGATTTGGACTCAGAAACTTAATAACTGTATAATGACCCTGGGCAAGTTACTTAATCCTGTTTGCCTCAGTTTCCTCTTTTGTCAAATGAGTTGAAGAAAATGGCACAACATTCTGGTATTTTGGACAAGAAAATTCCAAACAGGGTCACAAAGAATCAGGCAAGACTGAAATAACTGAACAACAAAAATGTGCAAAGCCCTGGGAAATAAACCAGTACCTGATATCAAGGAGCTCATATTCTTTTTTTTTGAGACATCATGCATTTTATATTGTAAATTTTTATTTTTATTTATTTTTAAAATTTTCCCCCAGTTACATGCACAAACAAGTTTCAACATCGACTTTCAAAACC
Source organism: Macrotis lagotis (assembly GCF_037893015.1). Lineage (NCBI taxonomy): Eukaryota > Metazoa > Chordata > Mammalia > Peramelemorphia > Peramelidae > Macrotis > Macrotis lagotis. The sequence continues at coordinate 541,652,952 of NC_133666.1, read as the reverse complement.
TTGTGTTCCAAATTCTCTTCCTTCCTCCTACCCCACTCCCCCTCAATTGAGAAAGCAAGTTACTTGGTTGTAGGTGTGTAGCCATGGAAAACATTACTACAATAGTCATGTTGTAGGAGTAAATATAGCCTCTCCACCCCCCCCCCCCAAAGACACATACAAAGATACAAAGAAAGAGAAATCTTAAGAAAAATAAAGTGGAAAAAAATTATGCTTCAGTCTGTATTCAGACACCATCAGCTCTGTCTTTGGAATAGATAGCATTCTTTATTATCAGTCCTTCAGGGTTCTTTTGAATTACAGTATTGCTGAGAAGAGGTATATTATTCACAGCTGATCATCTTACAATATTGCTGTTACTTTTCATAAGGTACAGTTCCCATTTTATCTGCTTGTGTAGGTTTTTTACTGACAGCATCTTGTTCATCATTTTCCATAATAGAACAGCATTTCATCTTAATCAAAAAATTATTCAGTCATACCCTAACGTCCTGGGCATCCCTTCAGTGTCGAGCTCCCTGCCACCAGAAGAGAGCTGCTATAAATATCCCTATAACATATAGGTTCTTCACCCCCCCCCCCCCATGTTTTATCTCTTCTGGAATTCAGACTTAGTAGTGGTACTGTGAGGCCAAAGGGTATGCATCGTTTTATAGTCCTTTAGTCATAGTTCCAAATTAAGAAGCTCAAATTCTAATAGGGAAACTAATACACATGATTTTGGCTACAAGTCAGATGAAAAGTTCCCATGGTCCTTAGCAAAGCAGATGGCAATGCCTTTCCAATGATACCAAACCAGTTTTTCATTTTAAACTATTTGACAGTTCCAAGGGCCTTGGGGACAAGAACATTTTTTTTCCTCAATCTTCAATGGATATTCAAATAACATTCTCAAAGTACAGGTTTGACCATATCACATTACCCTTTGATCCAATTCCTTCCTACTTAAGATGATTCAGTTTATCCCTACAGTCACCAAGATAAAATGCAAACTCCTGTATATCATTTGTAGTATTACATAATCTAGTTCTTAGTTATTTTAACATATTGACTACTCCTTAAGTCAAATTGGCCTCCTTGCTGCTCCCTTTCAATGACTGTATCTTTTTTATTCCTGCTTTTCCCCAGGTTGTCCATCAGTTCTGAAAGGTTCTCTTTGCCACAACAAAGAGTTACTATAAATATTCTAGAATATATAGGTTCTTTTCCTTTTTTCTCTAATTATCTTTGGAACTAGGAATGATAGTGGTTTTGCTGGGTCAAAGGATATAGGTAGCTTAATAATTCTTTGGGTATAATTCCAGATTGCTCTCCAAAATTACTTTATCACAATTCCATCAATAATGAATTATAGTCCCATTTTTTTTCACATCCCCTCTCTCATCTGTCACTATCACCTTGGTGTAAAATATCTCAAGGTTGTTTTGTTTTTCTCTAATCAATGATTTGTAGTACTTTTTCATAGTACTACCAATTGTTTTTATTTATTCACCTAAAAACTGTCTGCTCATATTCTTTGACCATTTTTCAATTGGGGAATAACTTGTCTTCTTAGAGATTTTACAAAGTTCTTTATAGATATGAGACCTTTATCGGAGAAGCTGTCTATAAATTTTCCCCAATTTCCTACTTTCTTATTGATCTTGGTACTTTGGTTTAAATTGTACAAACCTTATAATTTTTAGGTAATCAAAATTGTCCATTTTATGTCTCACTATACTTTCTACCTCTTGTTTAATCATAATTTGCCTGTCTATAAGTCTGATTAAGTAATATATTCCATATTCTTCAAATTTCATTGTAATCTCTCTCTTTATATCTAGGTCATGTATCCACTTTGATCTTATCTTTGTAAATGGTGTGAGATATAATAATACCCCATTCTTAGAAATTCTCCCCCCACAAGAAGACTTCATCTATGTTTTTTTTTTTTATCCAGTGGTTCTACCTATATATTTTTCCTGAATTCTTGAATCTGTTTTCCCAAAATCTGAGGAGCATTTTAGACTTTTCCCAGCTTTATTTTTCTATCCCTGAGTATTTTATTTACATGCAAGTGCATGATAGGTGCCTAAATAAAGGTAATACAAATATAGACTTCAAGGAGGTGGTGACCACTGAGTTGAGACTTAAAGAAAAAGATTTTGATTAAGTAAAGAGATTATATGGGGGCAGCTAGATGGAACAGTGGATAGAGCACTGATCCTGGAATCAGGAGTTCAAATTTGAACTTAGATACTTAATAATTGCCTAACTATGTGACCTTGGCCATTGCCTTAAAAAAGTAAAATCTAATTTTTAAAAAATTAGAGTATATTCCAGAAATGGGGGAATGGAGTAGAGTTGAAATAGGAGAGAGCAGCCTTTTAGCAGAATCTAGTAGCCCAGGAGGGGGAATAATGAAAACAAGTCTGGTAAAGGCAAGTTGTGGCTAGACTGAAGAGGGCCTTAAGTGCCTGGTTAAGAATTTTATAATTTATAAGCTACTGAAGGTTCCTGAGCAAGGGAAGGACATGTGCATTAAGAAGATGATTTTAGAAATTGTATTTATGAAGGATGAATTGGAGAAAGGAAAAGGTTGGAGACAGGAAGACCAGTTAGAAAACTTATAATAGTCAATTTATAAATTGATGAATTTGCTATCTTTAGCATGGAAAAACAGGATTGACCAGTAGAGTTCTCTATTTTGAGGTTGTATTTCTACTAATGAAACTTAAAACGTATATTCTATAATAAGATAAAACTTAATTGTTAATTTTCATTTATTGATCTGGTCAGAATTCTTCTTTTCCTTTATGATCTTGCCTTTCATATTGAGGGCCCCCATTAGAATGAACCTGAGCAACTGAATTGTCATTATCCCAAGTATTTTTACTTTTAGAGAATACTTACTTAAACAATTTAGAATGGACAGGTCCTCTGAAGCGAACAATTCTGAATATCTGCCTGAAGCAGACAAATCTACAAATCTCAAATAAGTGATCATTGAATGGCAAGCACTATAATAACCTAGATGGATCTTTGGTCTCACTAGGCTGGAGAGGGGCATGCTTTTCAACATAGTAACATAGTAAACTGCAATTATTGATACCACTTTTGTCCATGTCCATCTGGAAATTCTCCCTGAGGAATCTATAACATGACTTTTCTTTAAAGCAGGAGTTGACAATCGTCTGTGTGTGTGTGTGTGTGTGTGTGTGTGTGTGTGTCCTAGACTCCTGTTGACAATCTGGTGAAACTACTCTGGGATACCTTCTCAGAATAATATTTTAAATGCATAAGATAAAATGCATAGGATTATAAAGTAAACCACAAGCTAGTGAAAATAAAGATAATTTTTTTCCCATCCAAATTCACCAGCTGCCTTCTCTCCACAGATCCTTTAACAACTTTTGCTCTGCCAGTAGATTTTGGAAAAACCTAGAAAAACTTACATGAACTGATGCAAGCTGAAGTGAGCAAAACTAGGAGAATATTGTATATAGTAATAATTATACTATATGATGATCAACTATGAATGATTAAGCTCTTCTCAGCAGTGCAATGATCCAAAATATTTACAAAGGACTCATGGAAATGGAAAATGCTATCCACATCCAGAGAAAGAACTGATGGACTCTGAATGAAGATCAATGCATACTATTTTCAATTTATTTTTTTTTTTGGCTTATTTTTTTCCTTTTGGTCTGTTTCTTCTTTCATAATTATGACTATTATGGAAATGTTTTACATGATTGCACATATATAACATGCATCAAATTGCTTGTTTTGAGAAGGAAGAGAGAAAAATTTAGAACTCACAATTTTATAAAAATGAATGTCAAAATTATCTTTACATATATGAAATAGAATAAAAAGAGAATCCCAGTTTTAGATCTCATGATATTACATGGGAAATATTCATGGAGAACATGAGATATATTGGTTATCCCTTGTTCACTACTTAAGCAACTGATCTCTTATTCCAGTTGCACATTTCTCAGATGAAATTCTAAAGAGACAGAAAGGATAAGGGAATCTGAGAGCCAGAAGAGACTTTGGTAACCAGTGGTCCAGCTCATATACAAAAGGAATATGACATCTAAGAAGGAAAATCCCACAGCTTCTTAAATAATCCATTCTATTTTTGGATGCTCTAATACTTAGGAAGTTTTTCCTGATATCAAGCCTAAATTTCCTTTTTTTGGTATATCTTTCCATTGCTCCTAACTCTTCCCTCTAGATCTTTTCTCCTCATGACAGTTCTTCAAAAAAAAAAGCAGTTTATAAACAGCAAACATCTAATAAATGCTTGCTAAGTTGAGTCAAGGTCAACCTTGAACAATACCAATGCCCCAAACTGGCTGCATGATGAGTGAGTTTATTAAATTTTTAAATACCTCTCAATATTTTAGAGCCTTTACTTATTACTAAGCCCTTATTTCATAATACCATTTAAACATTTTAAGAAAATGACCACAGCTCATGCCAAAATTGTCTTTTATAGGTTAACAGTACTCAGTTATTTCAAAAATAATACATGGCTTTGAGTTCCTAACAGTTTGGTTTTTCCTCTTAAAAGGCAATACTTAGACCTGAACATAATACTCCAGATATTGGAATTGTTGTTCAGTCATGTCCAACTCTTTATGACCCCTTTTAGGGTTTTCTTGGCATAGGCACTGGAGTGGTTTGTCCTTTTCCAGCTCATTTTACTGATGAAGAACTGAGGCAAACAGGGTTTGTCCAGAGTCATGCCCAGGGTCATATAGCTTGTAAGTGTTTGAGACCAGATTTGAACTCAGGAAGATGAGTTTTCTTGACTCCAGGATCAGCTCTCTATCTACTGTGCCACAAAGCTACCACAATGGAATTTATCTTTACACTCAAATCAGGCATGACTTTTATATTAATGAGAGCTAATAGAACACTTTCACTAAAAATCTCAGTCTCCTATTTTGATGCCTTAGGGTGACATATAGAGTTGGGTTTTAAAGGGCATGCTGATGGAGTGCAAGTTCTGGTAGGTTCTACAGGGAGAGAATTATGAGCTTAATCTGGTCTGATTAGCCATACTTGGACACATTGTAATTTGTGTCAGATGAAGTGATGTCATTTTGGTCCTCTTGGAGAACAGATAGAAAGTATATGAATATGACCTGTATGTCTGCTGAGTCCCAGTCTAAGTCTAGAGGCATTTATCACTATTTGACTCTAGGTTATGGAATTTTCTGACCACTGACTAACCATGTATAACATTGGGTTTGTGATCTGTATGAGCAAAGAGAGTACCGACAGGTACAAGTCACAGTATCCAAGAACACCTAAAGCTTTGTTGATAGTCATATTGAGTGCAGGCTCATGCTGAAGCTTGTCATTAACTAAAATGAAGGTTCCTTTGCATAGACTTCTATTTACTGTGGCTTCCCCATTCATGTACTAAACTTAAAAAAACAAAGTAAGTTTTTACTTTTATCTCTACAAATTCTTCATGTGTTAGTTTTAGCCCACTATTCTGTCCTGTAAAAATCTTTTTAGAATCTTAATTCTGTCATTTTTAGTTAGCTCTCCCTTTTACCTTTCGGCAAGCAGGCTGTCTGTGCCAATTCTAACAATATAAATGTTGACTAGAAGGGAGCAAAGGGTAGAGACCTATTGTACTTGCTGGAGTGGCGGGGGGGGGGGGGGGGGGGGGGGGGAGGGAAGAGGAAGAGAGAGAGAGAAAGAGACAGAGACAAAGAGAAAGACAGAGGCAGAGAAACAGAGACACACACATAGAGAGAAATAGAGACAGAGACAGAGAGAGACAGAGAAAGTCAGTGGAAATTTAACACACTTTTGAAAATTCTGATTGAATATTTAGATGAGTAAAAAGTTATTTTCTATCTTAATAACAAATAAAACCCTTTTTCATTGGTGTATTATCTATGAAAACATTTCTATAAATCTTATGTAAAACAAAAAGGGGTTGTCCAAGTCACAGTGTAAGAATGAAAAAATATGGTGCTCAAATTACCACTGATTCACATGTTGTAGTAATGTACATATGTGTATATTTACACATATACATGCATATATAGATGTGGGTATGTATATATAAATACATAAATATGTACATATATGTACTCTACTGCCTTTGTGAACTAGAAAACACATTATGAACTCAAAAAATAAACAAGGCTTAAGACAGTTTTTTTAAAAGTACATTTTGAATGCATATTGTATAACTTGGGACTGTCCAATAGACAATATATTTTGATTTGCCATTTTAGTGAGAGCTCTGCAGTAGTTTGTCTTCATTTACTAAATGTTAGGAACCCTTGTGTATGGGAACATTGTAAATTATCTTCATCTGGTGTCCTTAAGCATTAGAGTCTTATCTTACTAAGTGCCAAGGGTGTGGGGGGTGGATTAGACACTGGAAAGCTGTGTTTTGGTAAATAAACAGAGCACTTGGAGAACTTGATGGAGTACTTGTCTCCTTTGTCATCCTTGTTTCTTTTGTCATCCTTGTCTCTCACCCCTCCAATGCTTGCCTGGGGAAGATTGAGGGAGTCCAGAATTGGGACTCAACAACTAAAATATTTAGTAAACTCCACAGGTGGTCCCATAAAATCACGCTACAGGCTGCAATGTAACTTTTAGGTTATATTGATATTTCTGTAACTAGCAAATTATTTAAAATTATGACTACTGAAATCAAGATTGCCAGGCATGTTAACTATATCTAAGATAGTACTATAATTATCCAATAGAATAATTGTTAACCGAAAATCATTGACAGTAACAGAAAGAAACCAAAATGAAAATCAAGGTATATAATAAAGTTTATTACCTTTACAAAGTTTGGAATCTGGATTTTATAGCCCTTTTGATGTGGAATAATGTTTATTTCCTCATATCAATGTTCACAGGATTATTGTAAGTGACCTTCACTTCATCATGGCAAAGAAGTGACTTTGAATTTTTAGTGGAGTGCAAATTTTAGCAGGTCTCTGGCACGTTGCAAAAGCACTAATTATGACCATGTACTGGGCTATGTGTTGGTTTTCTGCTTAACAATTGAGTTAAGCTAACTTGAGCTTAAACTAGAAGGGGCAAGAAGGCTGACCACCAGGTGATGAATATTCCTGGCCACAGTAGTTCATTAAGAACACCTCCCAAGGCAAGGGGTAATTAATGGGTCTGTAAAATTGTATGTAGCATATTTTAATAATTATATTTCAGTATAAGTGGTTTTATAATCCTATGTATTTTATTTTATGCATTTAAAAACATTATTATATGAAAGGGTCCATAAGTTTTACAAAGAACCCCTGAACTACTGGGTGGAAGAGATTTTTGTCTATGGAGGGAACCCTCACATTAATGAAACCACATAGACAGACCTTTCTATGTACTGGAGAATAATAACATAATTATTTTATTTACAATGCCAGGCAGACAGGAAATGTTGAATGCATTTTTGGAGTCAGAATTTTGGGACTTGGTAGGATTATACACAATATAGCCCAAGTGAAGTGGGATGGTGGATACAACATAGGGCCTGGAATCAGGAAGACCTGAATTCAAAATCCTGTCTCAGATTCTGAAGAATTGTGTGACCTTAGGAAAGTCACTTAATCTCAGTTTCCTTAATTATAAAATGAGGATCCTCCAGAATTGTAAGGAAATATTGCCTGGCACAGGTTAGGGGCTTATAAATGTTTCTTCTTCCTTTCCTCTCATAAAGACATTAAAGTCACACACATATATAGAAGTCAGTGGCAAAATCACATTCTGAGACTTCTTATTGGTTCTTTCATTCCCTGCATTTCCATTTGCGTGTTTTTCTTTTTATCTATCTATTAACAGTGTATGTTAGAAAATATAACACATCAAATTAATGTTAACTCTTTAAGTTTTGCAAAATATTTCTTCAAAACAAAAATCATGGAATTTAGAATTGAAAGGATTCTTAAGAGTTCATCTATTCCAATTCCTGCTTTTGTTACAGTTTAAAAAACAAAACAAAACAAAACTGAGTCTCAGAGTAGTTAAGTTATTTATTCAAGCTCACATAACAAGTAAGTGACCAAACAGGAATTTAAACTCAGATCTCTGGACTTCAGATCATCAATTATCATTAACACTCCTCATAGGCAAGTCTCACCTGGAGTAAGAAAGAACTGAGTTCAAATATTGCTTCAGATACTCACTGTGTGACTTTAGTCACTCAGTCTCTTTCCTCCACAGTATTTCAACTGTAAAATAATAAAAATAATAATAGGATCTTTCTCTCAAGGGTGTTGTGAGGACCAAAGAAGAAAGTACTTATAAAGTGCTTAGCACAGTGCCAGATAACACAGTAGGTCCATAATAAATGCTCTTTACCTTCCTTCATAGTTTGTCACTGGAAATATATTGCATCTCAATTACATCTAGCATGGCCATTTAGGTGATTTTCAATTTCAATTCATCAGAGATTATTGTGTTAATTATTAATTAATATTTTGATTAATGACTGAACAGCTAGGGAAATGATGGATTGACAGCTAGAACAGGAGTCAGGAGTACATGAGTTCAAATCCAGTCTGAGACATTTACTGAATGCATGAGCAAGTCTTAATTAACTCTGCCTTGTTTTCCACCAGAGAAGGAAATGACAGATCACTCCAATAGCTTTGCCAAGAAAATGGGATGACAAAGAGTCAGACATAACTAAAATGACTCAACAACAATGAAAATTAAAACTCTTTGTGGTCTTCTACAATACTATTTCCTTTTTGCCACTCCATCTAGCTAAATTGCACTATTATGTCTCACTACTATACTTTGGTCTTTTCTACCTGCTTACCTTTGCCCACAATTTTTCCTATGTCCCCCATCCTTTTTACCTAAATGCATCCCTGATTATCCAATAAGGTCCAATTAAATACCAACTCCTTGAGGCCTGCTTTGATTCTCTGATCCTCTGAGTTAGCAAAAATATTTTCTCCTATATACCATATACCAACTCTGCATTTATTAGCTTTATCTTTGCTAAGGCACTTGATCTGACTATGCCCTTAGTCTCCTCACCTGTGAAATGGGGGGAAAACTATTTGTATTGCTTACCCACAAAGGCTATTGTGAGACTCAAATAAAATAACATGTGAAGTAATTTATAAATTGTAAAATGCTGTTTAAGTGGCGGCTATTTTTGTAGAACTTGGCACCTTTATAGGATGCTATTTTGTATTAGAACTGTTTGTATATTTAATTATGAGCATTTGTACAGTTTTTCCATAAATTAGATATATAATCACTAAAGAATTCAGTGTAACTATTCATCTAGGAAAAATCAAATGGTTGAGGACTTCCTATTGTTAAGGTATAAAATGGAATTACTAGGAAATATATTTGGTCTACCTAATCCTGTAGGTATATAGTGAATCTGGTCTCAAATTAACAGAAGGAAGAGAAAGGTGTGGTAGTTTAATCTTTGAGAAATTAGGCAAAGCTTTTATTGACTGCATCCTATCCTTGATACAAAGGTTTATCTTCTTCTGGTAATGCTATATAGTGACAAAACATAGAAAACTAAAAGTTCTGAAGAAGTTGAAGATCACACAAAGGGTCATGGCAGAGATTCAAGTTGAGCACAAGTGACTTTCAATACAATACCAATGACAAATTGTGGGAAGTTGTGGGAGGACAGATGAAGAAAAAGAAAAAAAGGTAGGTTGGTTGTAGATAATCCACGGACAGTATATATACATATATATGTATGCATATATATGTATACATATATATATACATACACACACACGTGTGTGTGTGTGTGTGTGTGTGTGTGTGTTCAATGTCAAGATATTTAGAGCAGGCCTCAGGCATGACAATGGATCTCCAGTGGGGGAATTATGGGAAGATATAGACAATACTAGTATAAAATTAAAGGATGTGGATAGGCTATAATATGTACTTGTTGGAAGGAATACATGCACAAAGCATTGATTCAATGAAGTAAACTCCCTGAGGGCAGAGATCTCATTTTAGGTAAATTATATATTTTTATCAGAGTATATTTTTATCATAGTATAGTTCTCTGCATAGTATGTACAGAGTAAGTAATTGCTACATATTTGTTAAGTTTGTTGGTTCTAAATCTGTTCATAATACAGGGAGGTAGATTTCAGCTAAGAGAGAGAAAAATTTGACAATTAAGACAGTTCAAAATTAGAAGAAGGAAAGGGAAGGAGACTGATGTCATGTAGTGAGTTTCTATTCACTGGAGGTCATCTGATCTCTTGACAGAGCTACTGCAGACAGAATTCAAGTTTGAGTTAGGGATTAAAAGAATTGACCTCTGGATTCCTTAGAACTTCAAGATTCAAATATGGCAAAAAATCTCAGATGTTAAATGTATAATGTTATTCATTAATAATTTTCCAAAACAGAATTTAGGAGTACTTAGATTTCCTATAAGTTCAGGAACTATATTGCATCACCATTGAGTTTATATCAAGATTACTAGTTTCATTATAATTTACAGAACACTTACTATAGGGTGCTCAAGAATTGAGATAGAAGCAAAAAAAAAAATATGTATTTACCTTAACATGAAATTCATTATCCAGTAAGATATTTTGAGTCTTTAAGTCATGATGCAGCAGTGGTGGGTTCATATTGTGAAGATAATTTACTCCCAGGGCAATTTCATGTAGAATTCGGAATCTCAGTGCCCAAGCAACATCAGGATACTCATTTTTCTTTATTCAAAAAATAAAATAATCATATGTTACCAAATAGCATAATATTGAAACCTTGCAATTTTTAAAAGAATTTAAATTTAAAATAAAAAATAAATTAATTTTTTAAAATTAATTTTTAATTTAATTTAATCAATAAAATTTAAAAATTAAAATAAGATTAATTTTTAAAAAAAGAATTAAGAAGACTAAATTCTCAGATGCTTGGTTTATATAAAAATCCACTATTTCTGTGGTCACACTATTTAATTTCCTTTTATCTTACTCCTGTAACTTTGGGAGAAAAATGGAATAAATGTGGATGGTGCTGAAGTTGAACCCTACTGAGGAGTCAGAGCTAGTTGTTAAATTTTCAGTGTGAGCATTAAATTTTGGAAATCAACAAGGGCTAAAAATCAGGGCTTCATTTATTGTTTTGTTAATTTTCTATATTTAGAACATGATAGAGAAATGTTAATAATGTAAATCAGACTTAAAACTGGATTTTGTGGACAGAGCTAACTATTACACATTTACCAGTACACTCCTAGGTGTACTAATCTCAAAGGGTTGTTGAAAAGAATTGCTTTGTAAATCTTCAAGTGCAACATAAATCTTAGGTAACCATTTTAAAAAAAATGACCCCTTAGTCCATTAAAAGTCATCCTTTAAGCCTTGAAAGAAACAGGACAGCTTTTCAGGAGACAAAATACAATTTCTTAGAAGCCCCTAGGGTTCATTTTTCCTCAATGTTAGGGAAAGAAGAGTATCTCCTAAAAACCTAAGGCTACTCTTAGGGAAACTGTGGATCAGTTCTGAAGCTAATGGATCTTGGGAATGGAGCAGACCAGTTTGAGTTAATTAGACATAAGGATTTTAGAATAGTCTCTTGTACCTAGGACAACAGCCCATTGGGGGATAGATATACATATATAAATTATATATATATATATATATACATATATATATATATATATATGTATGCATCTATTTCTTTTATCTTCTTTTAATGGTAAGGGGATCTCCTTGTACTTTTTGACACTCTTCAAGTGATACTGATGATGATCTCGTCCTTCCTAATCAAGATGACCATGTTAACATATACATGATGACATAACTTGCACAATTATATTTATTATAGTTAGGGGAGTGTTGTGCAAAGACATCCTTCTCAGTTGCCTATTCCAGTATCAATACACCCCATGGTCTGAAAGAGTAGAATTGGAAGACATGGCGAACCTTAAGCTCATGCTGTTTTAAACCTAAAATGACTGTGATCAAGCCACAAGTGCACTTACTATGGATCAGGCACTGAGATTTCAAAGGGAAAAAATATAAATGATCCTTGATCTTATGGAACTTAAAATAATATTGAGAGAAATAACATTTATATATTTTAATAAATACTGAGTATATATGTGTATGTTAGTATATGACCAAATAAATGTAAATAAATGTAGTATATACTGAATAAATAAATTCTTGATCTCATGGAAGTTAACATAACATTAAGAGAGATAGCAAGTATATATGTGTTAGTATATACTACATAAATAAATCATACAAGAGAAAAATACAAAGTAATTTTAAGATATCACATTGTTTGAAATATCAGGAACTAGTAGATAGGCAGATGAGGAAAAGTTTATTTTTTATTTCATTATTTTTTTTAGAGATAGCAAAATTATGTAATACATAAGGACAGCTTTTTAAAAAATGAAGATAATGATCCTTGGCTTTCATTTAAACTCCACAGTTCCTTCTTTGGATATAGAAGGTATTCTCCATCCCAAATCCCCTAAAATTTCCCTGATTATCGCACAGATGCATCCTCACATCAAGGTTGTGAGGAAAGGTTTATTTAGTGTTTAGTAATATCAGGAATTTTAAAAGGTGGAGGTGAGAGTGAGGAAGTTTTCCAGGAAAGGAATATCACCTGTGAGTAACAGAAAAAGCCCAGTTTTTTTGACTCTTCAAGAGTAATATACTATCGTACAACATATAATGCGAATTCAAAATATTCTTATAGGACAATGCACTAGCAAATAGACTGAGGAAGCCCAGATAAATAAGCATCCATCTAAGCAGATTTCTAGTGTCAATATTCTTTGCCTGAAATCTTAACAAAATATGGTTTTTTAGGATCATATGATTGCTGTTCAGTTTACTGTTGTTCAGAAAATCAGTTCTGATTTTCTAATTCTTAATTTTTTTAGATTCTGATTTTTATAAATAATTCTAAATAATGTACTATAGGTTGGAGAGATACATTGGGACTAAGTAAAAAAGAGCTTTAAAAGATAAACAGAAATTTATATTTTATCTTACAGCAAAATTAAAGTTGATGTAGAATCTTTCCCAGATTATTTTTGAATACATAAAATAAAATTCATATAATTTAAAAGGAAGCCAATATTGAAATATAGCTATCAATCTATTAAAAAAAATTCAAGGACTCCAGGTTAAGAATTTCTGTCTTAAGTAGAAACATAAATGCCAATAAGAGGATTAACTGTTATAGCTCCTTTGAATTTAAAAACATTAGACTCTAGATATATTGAAAAGGCAGTAAGTTTTCAATTTATCCCACATACTTTCCTAAATTAGTTAATTTAGAACTATAGGAATAGGTGTCACTATACAATTTAATATTAAATGATAAAATATAGTTTTGGCAATGCAGATTGAACTGCAAAGTTTGTGACTGAAAGCTATTAGTAGTAGGGTGCTGATATATGATTAGCAATCATTCACTAAAATGCAAGAAAAATTTTTAAATTTAACACTTTGGAGCACTTTACATTTAAAAATATTTGCATATTAGCATATAGTGATATAATTATACATTAATATATAATCTATTTTTATTACTTTTCAGTATTCTGCATCTTAAAATATTTATATATCAATATACAGTAATATGTAATCAGTTTAAAATATTGTATTATAATTTTACATTTTATTATTTTAAAGTTTAATCTGCATGAACATTTTATGTTCTTAAGTCTGAAAAATCAGCAAAACAATAAATCAAGCCCAGTAGGTAGCATTTGCTTATTTCTGAGGTATAATTACTCAAAATGAGGTAACCCCCTGGCTGGCTATTAGTTTACATTTCCCCCCATTTCTGCCCCTCACCTATCAGAGTTTTGGGGTAGATGTTCTAAAGGTTAAATCACTAGGAAAACTCTCCTAAAAATAATATTTTGGTCCCTCTCTCACCCAGTGCAGAGGCAGCCTCAACAGTATTTTCACTTAAGTGAACATCAACCACACATACACTGGAAATAATGAAACCTCTACCACTGAACACTTTTATTACTCTTGTTTCCATTCTTCTGAGGTTTCCCTTCCCCAATTAAGCTGAACAAACAGAAGCCACTCTAAGCAAAACATCTATTTCATACAAAACAAAGAGAAAACAATATAGAAAATTTGGTGTCCTTACCCTGTGCAGGAGTTCATTGAGTGATCCATTGTTCATATATTCAGTGACTATTCCCAAGAATTCAGGCTCGTAGCAAATTCCCAAAATTGGAAGGATATAACTAAATCTTGCTTTGTGTAAAATCTTGGCTTCTCTTAAGATATCACTGATGTCACTAGAAAAAGAAAGTTCATAATTATTGTAAGTAATAAAAAATGAATACTTATGCATTTCATTACCTAGTCCAGAATTCACCATTAAATACCTGTGTGGCCTTTAACATGTCAAATACTCTGTGTTTTAACTTTTTCCATCTTGAAAATGAGGCAATAACTATCCTACCCTTTGAACAGGACTGTCATGGGGATAAGATAACATCAGGGAAAGCATCTAAATGGTTAAGAAGTGCTGGATCAATATAAGACACAATTATGAATATCAAGCTTTAGTAAGGACTTGCAGAAAGATGTGTTTGGAAAACATCAAAATCAGTTATCAGTTGAATGAGTGAATAAAAACTGGTAAATATTGTAAATTGCACAAATGGCTAAAGAAAATGTTGCATTTGTCTTAATATGAAGACCACAAGTTAGAGCTGGTGTTAAAGTCAGAAGGACATATCTCTGACAAATACCTTAAAGTCTGACTACGAGCAAGTTACTATCAGCAACTCTCTAACTTTCTCTGATGACAAATTGCAAAGAAGTTATCATCCTGTCTGCACTGGTAGAGTGAATTTTCTCATCCCAGTGTTCCCTATATTTCAAAACATCCTGGGTCCAGTACCTATGATATCTGTCTGTATAGAAATTCATACAGAGAGACAGAAAAATACTCAGTATTGTATTAGAATTTTGTGGATTTAGAAAATCAGAAGAGACTAACTGTAAATGGTTCAAACTCCATTTTGTTAGGAATGTACATTGACCCTAGAACTCCACCCAGTTGGTTTCTTAACTCTATTGGTCCTTTTGCATCTCTTTGTAATGAACAGAATTCTTCCATAAGAATTTATATGCAAAACACTATGTAGATGGTAATGAGTAATTTTTTTTTAAAGGGTGCTGTATGCCATTAAGGAGTTTATAATCTCAAAGGGAAAAAGCCCCTACAAATCAAAGGATAAAAGTCTTTAGATTTATAGCTTATTAGCTAGAAGGGACCTTTATCAAGTCTAAATCCTTCAGTTTACACAGAAGGAAACTAAAGCCTGGAGAGTGATTTGCTCAAGGTCATAGTGGCACTCTGGAATTTGAACTCAAGTCTCCAGATTATTATTCCAAGAAGGGACCTTAGAGGCCATCTAATTTAATTTTAAGGCTGAGGAAACTGAGTTCCAGAGAGATCCAGTGGTTTGCCCAAGGTCATACAAGAAATAAGTGGCAGAGTTGAGATTCCAGTTCAGGTTTAATGATTCCAGGTTCAGTTCTCTTTATGTTTGTCCCGGAAAAATTGGTAGGATATGAATGTCCAGGTGGAAATTAAGGAAGAGGGCAGATAGATAATAACAAAAGGTTAGTAGAGTCTAGACTACTTTGCTATATGGACTTCTTGAACACAGAAACTCCCTCTAACATTTCAGGCAGCCTTCTTGTGAGTCAAGGAGTTACCTAAAGGATTGAGAAGTTTGACCTTACTCAGGGTCAGAGATTCAAATATCTGTCTTAGGGAGGACTTCCTGGCTCTTAGGTCAGCACTGTAACCACTATATAATGTCTCCTCTTGATAGAATAACAGAACAATAAAATAAATTATTAGTTTTTTTTTTTTTACAAGTAACCCTGTTGGTTATATATCAGAAAAAAATAGAGATAAGGAGACAAAAGCTAGCTATGGTATAATGCTGGAGAGACTTGAATGACAGGATAAAGAATATTAACTTTATTTGGTAAAAAATGAGGAAATGAGAAGGGTTTCTTTTTTTAAAATTTTATTTATTTAAATCAATGGGGTTAAGTGACTGGCCCAAAGTCACATAGGTAATAATTAAGTGTATGAGACTAGATTTGAATTTGGGTTCTCCTGACTCCAGGGTTGGCTCTATCCACTGTGCCATGTAGCTGCCCCATGACAAGGGTTTCTGAGAAGGGGAATGGCATTATTAGAGGTATGCTTTTGGAAGATTAATTTAAATAAATATGCCTGATAAAATTAGGACCTTAGAGAGAGATTGATGGGAATGGTTTAGGGAAGATGCACCAGGGTTTGGACTAGCAAAGGAAAGGAGAGGATAGACTGAATTGGCTCTGAAGAATCACACAGGGCAGGGTAATTGACTAGAGATTGGGGACCCCGAGTGGTCGGTCAGGAGGAGTCAAAGATGGCTCCAAGGTTTTGGCTCCAAGGTTCCAAGTCCGAGTGACGAAGAGACTGGCAATGTCGTTGATTGAAAAACAACAATAAGAAAGTCGGGAGGAGGAGCTGGTTTCAGGGTGAAGACAGGTTGACTCTCAAGTACTAAATTGTCCTTGGCATTTCCTGGATTACGAATGATCAGAGATAATCTAAACCAGACCCTCAGACTTTCCCTAAACTGATTTGCTTAAAAAAGTGGAGGCAGGCAAGGCAACATTTATGAGAAGAAAGTAGCATTGACAACTCCTGGACAGAGACATGCTGGATAAATAGTCCTGGGGCTAAAATTTCAATTCAGTTTCAAATACCCAGCACAATGTCCAGTAAATAAAATCTCAACTAAAGTTTACTGAAGTGAACAGAAGCATCCCTCTTCTATCTTGACCTTTTACTTTCACCAAAAGTGAGATGAGGATACTTGCTTGGCAGGTAAATTGGTGGGGGAAGATGGCATAGGGGAGGCAATGTTCTTTGTCAAATTTTAGGAAGAATAATTGAGTTAAAAATTTTAAATGTTTTTTAATACACTACAGCAGTTCTGATCAGAGGAAACAAACCTATAAACATGCTCTAATGAAAAATCAATTGTTTTGTCTACAGGGCACCAAACATCTAGTTTGAATTTCTGTCCTCTTTACTTTTCTTTTTCCTTTTTTTTTTCTGGGGGGGGGAATCTATAATTTTAACAATTAGAAGGTAGAAGTTGCACGGTGTCACCTGTCTCTGAAATAAGATTGAAGAAGTTTTAAATCGGTATAAATATCTTTCTCTATGACCTCACCTCTTGGTTACGAAAAAAAAATCATAGATGAATTCTCAAAACCACTTATTGTAGAATTCTAGAACCAGTACTGTCAAGAAAATAAATGTGAGATTTTGCAAAAGAACTGTGGCTCTGGAGGTGGAAGGGCTGTCAGAGGTCATTTTGGTAGGCCTCCTTCATTTTACAGCTGAGGGAAATTTGGCTTGGGGAATTTAGTGATTTACTTCAAGTTGGGCAGGTTATTTCTAAGATGGGAATTGAAGCCAAGACCTGTTTCCATAATCAACATTCTTTCTACTAAAAACCATGTTTTCTTATTTTGGGTTCCAAAAAATGGTCACTGGCCAAGAGGTAGGAATTGTATTATTATTCTTACTTTATAGGTGAGGAAAGAAACTGTGAGTCAATGACCTGCCCAGCCCTATCTTAGCCTAAGTAAATACTGCTTTCTCAAAGACTAGAACAAAAGCATTCCAATTGTCAAAGACTTTGGAAACAAGTGGGAGAACAGAATGCACTGTGAAAAGTTGAAGGGGGTTTAAAGGGGAGTTTGATTCCCTGGTGTTTAAAATTTCTTTCAGAAGATGAGTGGTGAAGTGTTTAGGAGATTAAAGTCCTAAATATAGAATTATAACGATTTCATTGAAGTGCCCTGTGCCACATCATAGCTGTGTATAGTATAATCTTAGCCAAGTCACTAAGAGATTCTCTGAGACTCAGTTTACTACATAGCATAACACTAACAATGAGGCATGGAAGTGTTTTTCGGTGTCTTCTCTAAAGTAAAGTACTATGGCTGACGCTGTCTCCAAAGAATTATAACTCACAGACTGCCTCCAAGTTAAGCAAAGGGCATTTATTGGGGAAGGGGGATTCACACTTCCCATTGTACTCTGCTCCCTAAAAGGGAGGCAGGGTGCTGTCTTGACCCCAATGGGTCTCTTTTTTAGGGAGATCACATTCCCCAGGGTTGCAAGAATTTAACAATTTGCAGGTAGGGGTACAAAAGTTACAGATAGGGTATGACTTGATTGCTTGACTAATATCCGGAGACTAAGCGATACCTCTTCGGACATTGATTGACAAACAGAAATGGAAACAATAGGATACTAAGTCAATGTAAATTTCAACAGTCAAAATTTGTATATTTTTAAAATTTGAAGTATATTTTTTAATTCTTTTCATAGTTACTGAGTTTCTGAAAAAAATTAAGGAACACAATTCAATTGATCCCATCACTCTTTTCATAACTTACTTTACAGACTTGTCTTTTGAGACACAATTCACATGGATATACCATACCATGCATGTTAAGGTGTGCAAAACACTAACCTTACCATTTAGTGAAGTAAAAGGTACAAATATCCACATTTTGCAGATGAGGAAATTGAGGCTCTGATGCTCTTGTGATCAAGTAGGTAGGTTATGTGCAAGGTAGATTCCAACTTAGGTCTCAATTTCACTTTATCCACTACCCTCCATGATGCCTCTGAATTGATGAGTTTGTCACTTTAAAGCTATAGTGATATTCAAATTCCCATTACTCCTACTCAGGCAGAATCAGACTTACTTATCAAAAGTATAATGGGTCTATCAATAATATTTACATAAGAAGGATGCCTAAAATAAATCCACCCTTCTCAACAACTCAGTCAGCTATAAAGTTCTAACATCAGTTCCTACAAACCAAAAGGAGCTAGAGTGAACAAATGTCGAATTCTTGAAGTCATCAGATTCGATTCTAGTGTGTAAGTGAGAAGAAGCAAAAATCCAGAAATTCCCAAGCTGACTAATGGGTCTGTTTCCCTTGTTTAGATGTTAATAGGTGAAGATAAATTGGGAATGGGATTGGAAGAGTGAGTTCAGCAAGGGGAAGAGATTCTCTCAGTCCAAGGAGATAGGATTTAGCAGAGGTTGAGCAATATTTTAAAAGTGTATTTATTTAAAAAGAAAATACACACCAGTCTTTCACTATGCTGGCGGTAAATATTAGAAATTTACAACACATGTAGCAAAAAGTTCAGCCTAGAAGTTAAAACAAACAGAAATGCCTGAGTTATCTGCCCCACGGGTAAACAAACTTTAGTAAACAACTTTCCTAGGTTCCAATTTTTACTGCTGTAAAATTAAGGGGTTGACTTGCTCGCATATCTTCTTAAATCTTTTATAACTCTAAACCTATGATTCTGTGGGAAGAGAAAATGCTTCGTTTATTAAAATGAGGCCATTACCAAAGCACAGTTAAGAACAGGATACTCACAGTCTATATCTAGATTGGGCACAAATAGATTTAAGAATTCGGTTGCTAATAGTTGTGGAACTGAAATCGAAACGTGAGTTTCCCTAAACTCTAGCCACTTCCCCTAAATCGGCAAGAGGCCATTAGAGGCAGTCCCTTGCTTAGTTACCACACTCTACAGTGAAGGTAAGAGTTACAGGCTGTTCCTGTAATCTCAATTCTACAGAGGGAGGAGTAACTTAAATCCAAGGTGCTATGATATTTAAACTAAGAGACAAACCAGAGGCACAGCCACCAAACAAAATAAAACAAACAAAGCAAAACGAAAACGAAAAACCTCCTGAGAGGGTTCCAGGAATAACAATTCTAAAATGGCATCTCTACATAGGCCAAACACAAAACCAAACCCAAGGGAGGTACATTTAGGGATGGCATAGTAATAATATTGGGTTCGGGATTTAGGGGACTGGCAGAAATCTAATTCTACTGTAAAAGAGGGTGGTGGTGGGGAGGTTAATTCGCACCTCGCCCCTTCTCCCACCGACTTTTACTCTAATTCAGCAGGCAGCCGGGTTCAGGAGCAGGTGCGGAGAGAGAAGGGAAGGCTCACCTGGGTAGGTGAACATGTGCGTGCCGCCTGTAGCCCGGTGCCCTCCCCGAGTCACGCGAGGGAGTGGGGCTGTGCACCTTTCGGGGACCGAGACGCTGGTCTCTGTGGTGGCCGAGGTGGGGGGTCCTTACCTGTCCTGCAGCGGGGTCTGGAAATGCAGGTGCTTCACCGCCACCTGGACGCGCCAGTCCGAGTGGCGAGCCGAGGACACGGTACCCGACGCCCCCCGGCTCAGGAAGCTCAGGTCGGCGAGCTTGTGGAACGGGATGATGGGCAGCGAGCTGCAGATGGCTAGGCTGTCCCCGTTCATCCTCCTCGCCCGACGGCTCCGCTCAGGCTTGGGCTGGACCGGGAGGGGATGGCCGGGGGCTCGGGTGTGTGTGGGGGGCTACACTGCCGCCTGCTCCTCTGCCACCTCCCGCGGCCGGAGCGCGGGCATTGGGGCTCCTTCCCCTCCCGCGGAGGGCAGCGGGGGGGACCGGCCCCCTCCCCTTTATAGCGGCAGCCCTGGGGCGGCAGAGTTCCTCCGACTCCGCTGCCCGCAACAGGCTGCCAACAACCAGCCTCCGCAAGAACCTCCCGCAGCTCCCCCAGAAGCTGACAGCAAACTCCCACCGGGGCCGCTTCGCTCGCGGTGTGAGACTCTCCTCCCACTCGAGACCTTCTCCTCCCACCCCCGAGGACTGGGAAGAATTCTTCACCAACACTGTCTGGGGCTGGCTCCGACCGCTCCTTCCTTCCCAGACGTGCCGGACGACGTCAGCAGCTTCAAACCCTTGCCAGCCCTGGGATCCGCGCGTGAGAGAAGACGCGTTGCCGCCAGGCACTGGCCGCCGCCAGAAGTCTTCCCTTCCTTCCCCTCCCTGCTCCTCCCGCGAAGGGATCACCAGATTCAGTTCCTCACACCCTATGGCTCAGCCATCTCGGCCTCCCTGCCAACTCTCACTCAGTTGGAAGCCAGCCTCCCGGTCTCCACCCTTGCAAAACGCCTCCTCTTTAGAGGGGACTGTTGGGATTCTGTGCGCATTGTGTGGAAAGAGGCAGAAAAGTTTTGCTCTCGAGTCTCAGAGAAGTAAGGCGATCGATCAGGGAAATTCTCTCTCTCTTTTTTTTTCCCTTCTACCTAACCCCAGTCTTCAGGAAAAGCCACCTTTTCTCTTTGGGAAAGCCCCTAAACGTGGCCAGCTGATTGTTTTCCTCTTGGTCAGCAGGATCGGAAGTACAGTTCTCTCATCCCAATCTGCACCTAAAGCTTGGAGAGTGCCATACAGAAGAGCGAAGTCTGAGATGGGAGATTGGGTGGGGTGGGTAGGAGAGAAAGTGACAGCTGAACAGGATGGATGGAAGACCTTGGTGAGAAACACTGCAAAACGTTGTTTTTGGAAGATTCTTTAATAATAAATATTGCTGGTTTGTTTTTTTGACACTACATGTTGGAGAGTAATAAAGTCACAGACCCAGGAATCTGGTATTGCTTGCCCTGGATTAAGTCTTTCTCATTACTCCATCGAAACTAGGAGCTGCCTGGAAAGAAACCTATCATAATTTGATAAATTATAAAGACATTTTAGCCTTTAATTCCTCACAATCTTTTTTTCTTCTTTCTCTTCATCTTTATTCCTCTATCAACATATAAAGATGGGTAAGTGGAAAAGATCTGAAAAAAGGACATTCCTCTGAATTTTCTGAGGGCTCTAGGTTTCTTAATTGTCTAGATTTAGAGTTGGAAAGGATTTTGGACTCTGAGACCATCTAGTCCAACCTCACTTAAAACTGAGAAAATTGAATCCCAGGGTTAAGTGATTTATCTATCCAAAGTCATACAACCAATAAATGTCAGATTAGGGATTTGAATTTTGGTGCTTGGCTTTGAAAAAAAATGGTCTGGACAATTATGCCACATCACTTCCCTTTGGGATAAAAATCTAACCCTTAATTTATTTCATTTTTTTTTTTTTTTTACAGCAAAGATGAACTAGAGTTCTCATTGTTTTGTTCTCATTTGCCCACATCCCTTTGATGAGCATTTTGTAACTTTGTTTCTCTGGAAAGAAGCTATTATATGTCAAACATTACATCAATCAAACTTTGGCAATGACAATTGTTTGTCCCTCTCTCTTCTTATGAAGGGGATTGGGGTAGATGGGGGAGAAGAGGAAGATTTCAAGCTGGAGGGGGTAGGTCGTGGGTACCATTCTCTCATATTGTGAGAAAAATCAAAGTACAGAGAAGTTCAGTGACTTGAACAAAATCATCAGATTCCACTGAACCCACTGCGGTAGCTTAATGAAAGTGGCAGCAACAACATTAGTAATTATCTCAAAAATGGATTTGTAGATATGGAATCCTTGCCTGCTGCAGGCATCCTCAGTTACTGGATAAGCAAGTGTTTCTTGTATTCCTGCATTACTTGAAGGTGAGTAGTAGTTACTGGTTTCATCGAGTGTAAAATTATAATGAAAATCTTAAATCTTTCTCCTATTTTAAAATGTTTTCCTTTAGAGCAATGGTGCCAAACTAAAAAGAAAAATAATTACATATTGACTTGAAAAAGACTAATTAATACCTTTATTTATTTTGTAAAATAGTTATCAATAGCATTTTGTTTTGGCACTCAGATGGTTTACTTGTGGGCTTAAAGCTTGACAGTTCAGCTTTAGAGAAATAGCTGGATAGATGATATACTTTATTGCATTGTTGGCATCTCATTGCTGCTGATGATCAGAAAAAATCTGCTTATAATTCATTTGTAATTTAATTTTTCTAGATCACCATGCTTTCCTCAAGTTTTCCTCATAGTTTTTCTACAAAACTATGAACAACAACTTGATTATCTGAAATATTTAAACTCAAGGTGACTCATTTTACATTTGAACCAAAATTCAGCCTTCATCTTAGTCACCAAGTCATCAAGTATCTATAAATCTCATTGTGTGTGTGAGAGAGAGAGAGAGAGAGAGAGAGAGAGAGAGAGAGAGAGAGAGAGAATCTACCTTCGAGAAGTTTACATCCTAATTAGTCTTGATGCCAACTCAGTGCTTTACTGAAATTGAAATTGTAAGGCTAGGGGCGGCTAGGTGGTGCAGTGGATAGAACACCGGCCCTGGAGTCAGGAGTACCTGGGTTCAGATCCGACCTCAGACACTTAATAAATTACCTAGCTGTGTGGCCTTGGGCAAGCCACTTAACCCCATTGCCTTGCAAAAACTAAAAAAAAAATTGTAAGGCTAGAGGCAGTAGAGGCAGAATGCCCTCAAGGAGGATCAAGGTCTGGGAGATGGATTTAAATTTTGTCTCTGACACTTACTTGTTATGTTACTACATACAAGTAGCTTAAACTTAACTCAAAGTTTAATCTCAAAGATTAAAAAAATATTCATGATTTGTATTTATGGAGGCATTTTGCATACTGGGAATTCTCTTCATTGATGAACTTATAGTTTCAGATAAAACAATCCTACAAAATGTTTGTATATTTTGCTTTGCTGATTGTTGAAGGATTTAAGCACTAATTATCTAATATGCTGCTAAAATTCTCACAATAGATAATGCTGATTTAGGATAATAGGACATAACCTCTGCTATGTTTTTGCCTGCTATGGATTATATAATACACTATAACAACAGAGATATATTCATACTGTTAATAAAAATCACTTGTAGATAGATCACTCAAGTTAGAGCCTTACCCTAATTGAAACATCTTAAGGAAATGGACATGGTTTAATACACTAAGCATTTGTACTCTTGAACTTCTGGATGACTTTCTTTTTAAGTTCAAGGTGGTGGTGGTGGGGTGCTATTGGTGGTTGATGGTTGTGTGAGTGTGTGTGTGTGTGTGTGTGTGTGTGTGTGTGTGTGTGTGTATGTTTTTGTGTGTTTGTGTTGTAATTGATTTGACCATTACACTGTTTCCTGTGTGTGTCAGATGTCTGCATTCAATGATCAAGGTCTTAATGATCCTCTCCAATTGATTAAGCATCTTCTTTACACTTTCTTATGGAGTCTTATATATTTCTCTTATGTATTTCTATTACATAATTATGCTTTTTCATATCTTATTATAGGGCTGTGGTAAAACTCCTTAACACCTTATTATCCCATTAACATTACAAGGGGTTTTATATCTCAGCAAGAGGTGATTACATTCTTGACTCTAATATGTTTAAATCAGCTTAGTTTTTAATATAATATGTAATTGTAAATTACTCTTTCTCTGTTCATGCCCTTTTTCTAGAGTCAAATAAAAACTCTAGTATCTATTAGCCAGGTTCATGGTAAAAATTTGGCAGCATTTCCTGCTTGGACAAGTATGTGACCTTGGACAAGTCACTTAAGCTGGATTACTTTGCGTACAGGGTCATCTCTAGCCCCTGTTACTGGGAAGCCTGAGACTCAGAAGCACCAAGCTCCATCAAGGCTCAAAGCTCATAGCTTAGGGCCCCTTCTAGAAGTATGCATTAGAGTACTAGAAAGCACAGTCTTCTCTTAGGTCTTGTTTTCATTTTGAAGAAGTCAATAAACTTCAGAATTTGTGGCTAGAATGTTCACTCTCTAACTATGACTGACAACAGACCTGTAGGAGAAACAAGCCATGGCTATAATTACAACCACTTAATGGCTCACTCAGGTCAGAGTAGCTGTGATCCATAAAGTTTTTTCCTAACTTGAGATTCCCTTAGATGTCTATTGAAGGGAGTAAACAGCTTTCTAGTAGGTGAATTTTCCCAAGTTTATCACTCAACAGGAACTTTGGAAATTACTCTGAGCAAGCCTCTGAAGACCATGACATCCACTGGACCATACTTCTGATAGGAATTCTAGTTGAATCTATGATGAAGCACCATTTGGACCACCATCTCCCCAATCCAATTTGACAAGTCAATCCTCTCTCTTAGTTTCTTTCAGAGTCGTTAATTAGTTACCCAAGCTAATTAGTGTCCACACTAAGTCCAGTACCAATACAGTGGGAGGCTGGTAAGCAGGTTGCTTAAGTAGAGATGAAGTAACTCAAGTAGGAAAGAGTAGGTTTAAGCATCTGTGTGGTGAGGTTGACCTATGAATGGTCTTTTCACTTCCAACCTGGAAGTAATAGGGAGGCCAGGTCTTAAAAGTAAGATTAAATAAAGTATATGTTCCAGTTAAGTGTGTGTGTGTGTGTGTGTGTGGGTGTGTGTGTAACTACTATAACTGGACATAAAGATCATCTGCCCTAAACTCCTAATTTTACAGCTGAGGAAATTGAGACCCATGAAGAGATAGGTATTTGCCCAAATCATATAGCTAGTCAAAAGCAGATTGAGCCTAAAAACCCTACTTTCTACCCTGTAGGACAACTAGGTGTTACAATATGGCTTCAGACAACTGACACTTCCTAGCTGTGAGACCTTAGGGCAGGTCACTTATTACTTCCCATTCAAGGTCATCTCCAGTTTCCTTGATTCATATCTTACCACTGGACCCAGATGTCTCTGGAGAAGAAAGTGAGACTGGTGACTAAGTACAGCATCCATCTCACTCAGATCCAATTCACATTCATTTATTGGTATCACCTCCCCTGATGTCATGGTCTTCTTCAAGAACTTTCCTTATGTCATTTCTATTACATCTTAAATTTCTCACATTTAAAATTGTTATTGCTGCTAACAGTGTTATCATTTTTAGAAATACTATTAAGAGATTAGGTTTAAAAAATTCTTATACTGTTAAGTGCATAAGGTGACTGAGTTTACTACATATGAGACCCAGCATCATCACCTTTAGGTCTTTAAAGATTCTTTTTTCTTGAAGTGAACCACTACTCTAAAAGATAATGTTTAAAGATTTAATGACTTATGCATTACATTATCTTTTACATAGAGTCATATAAGTTCCTAGTGGCCTTATTATTTATAAATTAGGGTTTGTCAGTTGAAATCTCTTGCCTTATATTTTAAATGACATATTTCACTTCTTCTGAGACTTTTCTCATTGGATTCAAAATTAGAATACATGAATCCCTAAAGAAAATCTGTCTCTTATTACCTGAAATAAATATGAGAGTGATAAGCTTTATTCTCATTCCTAGGCCCTTTTAAAAAATTTTGAATGTGAAATAATGAAAAGTGAAATCAGCAGTACCAAGTGATCTAGTTCATAGAAACAAATTTTATCCTAAGAACAACTTTGAATGAATAATATATATTGAATATCGTAAATATTCAAACCAACTGCAATGAAGGAACTTAAAAGGACTTATGAAGGAAGATGCTATCCACCACTGGAAAAAAAACTGATACATACAAAAGAAGTATGTATAGTATGATTTTACATTTTTATGTATATATGCATACATACACATCTATACATATATATACACACATTTAAGTTTGATTGTAGCCCTCTCTAGGGTGGGGTGGGGAAAGGGAGAGAAAAAATAAAAAGTGCACAGCAGGAAACAAAAAAAAGAGGGAAGCTCAGAAAAGCAGGGGAGTAGTATTTATTATATTTTTAAGTAAACATTTTGACATGGAAATTCATGATTTTAATTGAGTCTTCTATGTTGTATACTGTGTTGTGTACATGAAAATGTTATTTTTTTGGTCTTTGTATTTAAGTTTAAAATGAATAAAAATTAAAAATTTTAAAAAATAAAAATAGCATTGAAATACAAGACTACAATCAAATGCTGAATAAGCATTTAGAAAATATATTAAAAATATGGATATGGAAAGAAAACTGAGATTGTTCACCTTTAACTACAACTCTGGATTTGAGACTTGCAGAATACAGTTGCCCTGTTTCACTTTATAATAGAGGAGAGAAATTCAGTAGCAGATGGGAATTTCCCACCAGCACAGACTGGACAAGGAAAAGATTTGTTTATTGGTGGAATTTTCTTGGGGAATTCCATTGTCTTTGATGTTCCACTGGACGTTTCCCCAAGGACATAGTCATAGAATGAGGTTAGAACTAAAAAAAAAAAAAAATTCACGCTGACAGTTTTATATTGAGCTAAATGCTATAGTCTCCCTCTCTTTTTTCTTTTTTTCTATCTCTCTGTCTCTGTTTCTATATTTTTCTGACTCTCACTGTCTCTGTCTCTGTCTCTCTCTCTCTGTCTCTCTCTCCCTCCCTCCTCTCTGTGTCTCTTTGTGTCTCTGTGTTTCTCTCTTTCTCTGTTTCTGTTTCTGTCTCTATCTCTGTGTTTGTCACACTGTGTCTGTCTCTTTGTATCTATCTCTTTCTGAATTTCAGCCTTTGAGGACATCTCCCCCTCCCAAGACTTAAGACCCATTCTGGCACTAAGTTAAACATTTATTGAGAAATGTTAACTTTTGCATGTTTTCATGATATCATTTATTGATCAGTGAGAATTAGACCAAAGTCCTATATTTAGTATCCTTTTGGTCATGTTTAACTTGGGGAGACACAAAATGAGTATAGAATTGTTTGGTTTGGAGTAGCTTATTGAGTTTAACAAAGGACATGATCAGGTTGGCATATGTTGTCACTGTTAAACAGATAGATTTAGTCTGAGCTTAGGATATGGTTATCTTCTTGCCTGCTTGAGAGGAAAAGAGAAGAAAACAAGAATTTATGAAGCTCCTAATATGTTCCTAGTACATTTTGAATATTATTTTATTGGATCTTCACAACAACCATAAGAGGTAGGTGTTCTGATCCTCATTTTATAGTTGAAAAACTGAGGAAGACAGAAGTTAAGTGACTTGCTCAGGATCTCATAGCTAGTAAGTGACAGAGGTCACATTTGAACTCAGGCCTGTCTTGATTATAGTTCTAGCACTCTACACCTACATCAAAAGAGAAACAGCTTCCTGGAGGATGGTGGATCCTCAAGGGAGCTGAAGGTCAGCCATCCTCTTTTGCCACTTTTGACTTTTCAGGTCTTAAATAACAGTTCACATTCCTACAATATTTGAAGAATTGTAAAGCACTTGATGTCCAATATCTCATTCATTTTCACACCAACCCTGTGCGGTATATGGTATTATTACTATTATTTTATTTGTGTAGGAAGTGATTAGAAAGTTTAGGGATTTGCCCAGTGTCACAAATTTAGTAAGAGTATGAGATCAGATTTGAATCTTGGTCTTTCTGATTTCAGGCCCAAAACTCTATGTGGCATCACACTGCATGAGCTTAGGCAGTACCGATTCCCTTGGGGGCTTTATAATCGTCATTATACAGTCAGAATCCTTCATTATGACTGAGGTGATAGCCACACCTTTGGCCAGATATAGGGTTTAATTGAGTTGTTTATGATTTCAAGTTGGGAGGAAAGAACTTGCTTCCTGAGGTGGAGGGTTCAGTTCCCAAGAGAGATTACTTGCTAAAGTAAGTTAGATTCACTCTTCCTTTCTGTTACAGTTTCCTTCCTCTGCAACCCTTTAACCATTCTACTATTGTAGGCCAGGCCTATGTAAACTATAATGGTAAGGATTCATTTCATACTTTCTGGTTTGAGGGTTCTACCCTTTTTATTATGTGTATAAAAATCTTAGATCTACAACTAGAAGGGATTTTATAGTGCCTTTTGACCAATAGTTTCATTTTACAGAAGAGGAAAGGATGGCTAAGTGACTTGGCCCAAAGTCACAGAGGTATCTGCACATTTCAGAGGTATGATTTGAACTCATGTCCTCTGATTCCACAGTCAATATTCTAAATTTGTATGAAACTCTATGTTTACTCCTACAAAACCAAAATTTTATATTTGCAGGAACCATCCTCATGGAAATAAATGAATTAATATTGCTTGATTTTATATATATATATATATATATATATATATATATATATATACACACACACATATAAGCATATGTATGTATATGGGCAGTTAGATGGTGCAGTGGATAGAACACTTGTCAAGAGGACAGGAGTTCAAATCTAGCCTCAGACATTTACTAGCTGTGTGATTTTGGGCAAGTCACTTAACTCTGATTGCCTTGAATCTAGGGCCATCTTCAGTCGTGCTGATTCATTTCTGGCCACTGGACCCAGACAACTCTGGAGGAGAAAGGGAGGCTGACAACACACCCTCACTCAAATCCAGTTCACATGCTTGTCCTGGCATCACCTCCCTGATGTTGTGGTCTTCTTCAAAAATGAAGGACAAACATTATTATTTTATGTATATATATATATATATATATATATATATATATATGTATGTATATATATACATATATATATATATAGGCACATGCATATACACATGAAAACATCCATACGCAATATACAATATACATGACATATATACACATATGTTACAGAGAGCTATATTACTAATTGAGACCTTTATTCTCTTGCTGGGATCTTTGTATGTTAAAAGTGTACAAAGTGTATTTTATTTTCTTCTGTAGCATTTCAATAAGCATTCCCATGTGGAATACTAATGGGAGGAAAAGCCATAGGCAAAAGTCTTTGATTTTTACTCTAGAGTATGATCCAAAACAATTCTCCTGGCTCTGGCCAGGCAATATTAGAGGCAGATCTTCTCAGAAAGACCAACATCAAGATTAATTGACTATAATTATATTTACTATGTGGTTTTTATTACTTCTTGTTTGCTTTTACTTTCACTCCTGAAACAAGTCTCTCCTGCCCCCCCAATTATAATTTCATAGTTAAATATTTATTTGGACCCAACATAATCCCACAAATTCCTGGAATCAGAGAAAAGAACCACATCTCCTTGGATGGTCAGTCCTGAGGAAAGCTGTAAAGCATTCCAATCCCTTGCTTTTATCTCCACCCCTTAATCATTTTGTGATTATAGACAACAATGTATATATCCCAGGCAAAGAGTTAGCAATTAAATATTTTATTCCTCACCTGTGACAATTCTTGAGGCCCACCTAAAGGAGTAAGAATTTGTAACATGTCACCTTTTCCCATATGAAAGGGAAATCTTGGAAGCCATCTTGGGAGAAGCTACTATCACATCACCCCAATCTGAATGAGGATTTAGAAGACTATGACACCTTACTCCCCCTCCCCATCCTGATCCTGTGGCCTATAAAATAATATCTTCAAGTACATTTCTTTTATACACCCAAGTTTTGTGTGTGGGCCTTCTCCTTTTCCTTTCTCTAAGATATTGGGTTACTATATAGTCATTCATTTGATGAATCCTTGTCGCCTAATCTAAGAATTGAAATGAGTAAGAGAAACAGATTATTTTGTTTTTAAAACTCCTTATATTTACTCAGAATTCTCATTAGAACTTCTGCTGAGTGTCCCTAACCTATGGCATCTGGATCCTGACACTGAGCCAGCTGGCTTTATACAAAAAGATAATCACCTCTTCAGCTTCACAAATATATATATTATTAAAGATAAGGATATAGTGGGAAAATGCCAGATTTGGTTTCAGAAGACTTCTCTTTCTTAATTTTCAAAATCATTTTTGAGTTTTTCTTCGATCTGAGAATTCATATTTTTCTTGGAGGCTTTGGATGTAGTAATTTTGACTGTTATTGTCTTCTGAGTGTTTGTTCTGATCTTCCCTATGATTAAAGTAACTTTCTATGGTTGGAATTTTTTTTCTCTTTGGTTTGCTCATTTCCCCAGTTCTTTGTTAAGGTAGACTCTGTTTAGGGTGGGGAGGAGGTTGTATTGTCCCAAGCTTTTGGGCTGTTATGCAGCTTTTCAGATATTCTTCTCATCTGCAAGTTTTCAGTTCATCTAAGGTATTAGGAGCTAAGGAGATATTTTTTGCTACTCTCCTTGTCTCTGTGGTTGACCTCAAGCATTACTTTCTGCCCTGGAACTGTGAAGAGAGGGGACCTTATCTGGGACTGTGATCCAGATCAGAGTATGGACAAAGCAGCGGAGTTCTGCCTCAGTGAGAGTAAAGAGACCCCGGTAATCTTCTGAATCCTTGTCATCTGTGGTCTGAAAGCTCCAGAAGCAGCTGCCTCTGCTGATTCAGTGTCTCCCGAGGTCTTCTCCTGGGCCTGAAATTGAGTCTGAGTGGCTGAGGTCTATGCAGCTCTCTCACCCTGTGCAACAGACTGTTCTTGGCCCATCTGCCAAGTTGTCTTGGGTTGGAATATTGTTTCACTTTGTCTTTTGTGACTTCTAGCACTCTAGAATTTGTTTAGACTCATTATTTACAGTATTTTGGAAGGGTTTGGGGGAGAACTCAATGAGTTCCTACCTTTTCTCTGCTATCTTGATGATCTGTAAATTTCAACAAACATTTATTAAGTGATTACTATGCATAGAACCATATTTTAGGAGAGATGCAAAGTTTAGATAACAAACAATGCTTTGGGTTTACAGAAAAATGGTTGAAAAAGTCAGATAAAGGGATATAAAATGCAATACAAACTAATGTACTAGGACTGAAAAAGCAACTTCATACATAAATGGCAATATATGAGGCAGTTCAGCCACATAAACTGAAGTTGTTAATATGTATCTCTTAAGAGCATATTAGCAGTGATTAGATGAAATCACTTGACTACAAATCATGCTAATTTTGCCACTTCAAAAGCTGTTGATAGTTTTTATATTTTAGACTATTAAGTTTTGATTTAAGACCTGGATTATTTTTATTTTTGTTAGAAAAAATCTTTTAAAATGTGATTATATTGATACAGGTTTAACTAAAAAAAATAGCTAAATTAGAATTATTTGGGGTTTCAAGGGGTTTTAAGTAAAGGAGGGCTATTAAATTAGTTGCTAAAATTGTGGTTGGCTTATGACATAGTTATGTGGTACATTAAGGTTCGCAGAACCCTTTCACATATCTTACCTGATTTGATTCTCGAAATAGTCCTGTGAGGAAGGTGTTATTTATTCTCATTTTACCAATAAGGAAATTGAGACTCAGAGAGATTAAATAATTTAGCCAGTGATTAGCTGACACAGGATTTGATTAGGTAGTCATTTGTATACTGATAGTCATCTCATTCCTTAGAGGGAGCTATTCACTGCCTCGGAAGTCATATGCCCATTCATGTTTTAGCTCTGTGGTCTTAACATTGGCTTAGATCACTTTGATATAGTTCGGCAGTTCATCTTGCACTTTCAGGTCAAATTATCTTCAAACATCCATATTATTTTTTCTCTTATCACCCTGGATCTTTTGATCATTCTGAATATACTTACTTTGAGTACCCTAGAGAAAGACTTAAGATGTTTTATCATCCATCTCCAAGACACATGGCTACACTTAGCCAGAATTTTATTACAAGTCACCCTGTTTATCTCCTTACAATACCATTTCATATGAATGATGAGTTGTACTTCCATTATATTTTACTTTTCTTTCCTCAACTATAATCCTTTAGAGGAGACTGCCTAATCTGACTTACAAAGCATTTTCAGATAATAACATTTATATAATGTTTTAAATTTCACAAATATTTTAATTTGATCTTCACAAAGATTATCAAAGAGGCAGGTAGTAATATTATTCTCATTTTACACAAGAGGAAATTAGTTAAATGACTTTCCCAGGGTTACCTAATATCAAGTGTCTGAAGTAGGAATCAAACTCAGATCTTCCTGACTCCAAGTCTAGTGCCTTCTCCACTGTGCCCCTTTAGACATCTTCACATGGAGGGATGGTCAGAGCTATTAGAAAATAGTGGACAAATCAACATCACTTGACCAGGGAAGCATTGCAAACTAAGAATTTAGCCTTGTCTATAGGACTTAAAGAAGTTATCAGTCTCTCCCAATAGAATATAAGCTCCTTCAGGTCAGGGACAGTTTAATTTTCCTTTTTTGTATCCCTATTGTCTAGCAGGGTATCTGATACACATTCATTTGTTTCAATCATGTTTGACTCTCCATGACCCCCTTTGGGATTTTCTTGGCAAAGAAACCAAAGTGTTTTACCATTTCCTTTTCCAGTTTATTTTACAAATAAGGAAATTGAGGCAAACAGGGTTAAGTGATTTGCCTGGGATCACACAGCTAGTTAGTGCTGAAGCCAGATTTGAACTATGCAACTCCAGGCCCTGTACTTTATCCACTGTGTCCTTTATCTCCCCTAAATAAAGGGATTTGTTGTTAAACCAGTTCTTTAAACATAATCCTGTGGATCATAGCATGCCAAGGCTGAAAATGGAGTTTCCTTGGCAAAGAGCAGTTTGACATTTTTTTCCCTCCAGTGGATTAAGGTAAACAGAGATTAAATAACTTGCCCAGGGTCATATTGCCAGTAACTATCTGAAGCTGTATTTGAACTCAGGACTGCTGACTCCAGACCCAGTTATCTATCCTGTGAGTGGTTTAGCGACCATGATACAGAGAATATTCCTAATAAATGCTTGTTGTTTGTTCATTTGATCTAGTTCAACCTTCCCTAGCTCCATTTTAAGATGAAGAAATTAGTTTAGAGCAGTTTATTAACTTTGCTGCCTAAAGCCTCTCTGCAGATTTCCCTTTGGAGAAACCGGTTGTTCAGGCAATCAGTCCATTCCTGATAGAGAAGCTAATTGTCCCTGTGGCCAGCTGTTGAAATCTATGAGCCTCTCTCCTGTTCTATACCATTTCCTGTAAGTCACTGCTCTGGTTTGCATATCTAGGTCAATCTATGCTCATTACACCTGTATGCTTCTTCAATGTTGACCAATGCTCACTAGAAACTTCTCAGAATGATAGAATTGGATTCTTGAAGGCACCATGGTCCCTTGAAATATATTTTAGACTAGCAGGGTTATGGACCTGAAGATCTCTCTGCAACTTAGCTTTGGAGTTTTTAGAAGCAATTTACTGTCAAATCAAGATTTCATGGAATTGAGAGGTACCCAAAGGGAGTGAATGGTGTCAGAGCTACCTCCATCCACTGCTGTAGAGTGTTAATCAGTAAGGAAAGGGGTGTTTGCATATATATGTGTGTGTGTGTGTGTGTGTGTGTGTGTGTGTGTGTGTGTGTGTGTGTGTGTGTGTGTGTGTGTGTGACAGAGAGACAGAGAGACAAAGAGAGAGAGAGAACCACCCTTAGTACAAACCTCCAGTTGCTAATCAGATAAGGAACTAGTTATAGGAGTAGACAGGCAGCCCTGACCCCTAGGATCTTATCTCTTTTATTCTTGTCTCAACTGATTAGTTGAGGGTTTTTTGTTTTTTTTTTTTTGGTTTGTTTGTTTGGCTAAGTTCCAAAGAAACAATGACTTTCATTAGCAGATTTGTTCCAGAGTGCATTAGCCTTGAAATTTCTTTTTTCCCTCTAAGGAAGAATCCTACTAGGCCTTATTCAGAACTCAGCTTTAATTGGTCACCTTAGTTTCAGTCTTTGCTTTCCTTAAGAGCACTATTTGGAAGCAGGGTTGTCTCTATCTAGTATTC
Source organism: Macrotis lagotis (assembly GCF_037893015.1). Classification (NCBI taxonomy): domain Eukaryota; kingdom Metazoa; phylum Chordata; class Mammalia; order Peramelemorphia; family Peramelidae; genus Macrotis; species Macrotis lagotis. The sequence continues at coordinate 541,618,557 of NC_133666.1, read as the reverse complement.
TCTGGGCAGACATTTGCCTTTATTGAGCCCAACTCCAGGCCTTGAATTTACCTTGTTTTTCTTCAGCACTAACTTCTTCATCTGGACAGAACACAACGGCCTTCAGTTTCCTCACCGGTTAAAAAAAAATATCGAATGGAACAATTTCTAAGAGGGCAGCAGTGTTATTTGATGGTTTGAAAGCATCTATTTGAAATCAGGCTAATCCAATCTAATCCAAGAGTATTTATGAAATACCTATTATATACTACCAGGCACCATGCTATCTGCTGAGGGTAAAAATGGAAAATAGAGCCTACCCTCAGAGCCTTTACATTTTATTGAGGGAATCATTGAATTTAGAGCCCAAAAAAACCTTTAAAATCCTCTAACTCAATCCTCTTAAATTATAGATGATGGAACTAAGACCCAGAAATGTGAAAGTATTTGTGCAGGTCATGAGGGCAAAGTGGCGAAGCAGGATTAGAACTCATGCTCTTTAAGTCCCAACTTCAGTATCCTTTCTATTGCATTACACTTCTCTTTGGTTTTAAGGGTGACTATGAAATGATGAGGATCTTAACCTTTGTATATTGACAGTCAAAATCAGTTAATTCCTTCAAAGAATCAAATAAGAAAAGACAGGCATAAAATAAAGGATGATTTATTTTTAGAAACAGGCTTTTTTTTACTTGGTCACAGATATGATCTGACATCTCAGAGAGAGACAAAGTTTACTTGATGTTCATTAAAAAGTTTCATATCAAATGTTCCTCCCCTTCTCTAAGTCCTTAATATTATGAAATTATTTCATAATTTTATATCTCATCCTCCAATTTTGTCTTGATGATAGGGTACTAAATTTATCCAGTATCCTCTTTTGCAAATTATTCTTTTGGTGCAGTGGATAGAATCTAAAGAACCTGACTTCAGATCTAAACTCAGATTCTTGACACTTACTAGCTATGTGACTTGAACAAGCCACTTAACCCTATTTTCCTGGCATCCAAGACCAACTCCAGTCATCTTGAATCATATCTGACCACTGGAGCCAGATGACTCTAGAGGACTCTAGAGGCTGGTGAATTAGCAGAGCACCCCTTCACTCAAATCCAACTCACTTGCTTTTCATGGCATCACCTCATCATCATTATCATTTAGCCAAGACATAGTTATTGAAAGCCCTGAGGATACAGAATGTGTATTTATTGATTTAGCTAAAAATAAAGAACAATCCTCTGCCCTCAAGATGTTTATAATCTAATTAGGGATACACAAACATGCAACCAACAGAAAGACTTTATGTAAATCTAGCAATTATGAAGGTAGCAAAAGAGGGAAAGGGTGGGTCAGGAATTATGCAAGTAATTTGGAGTGTGTGTGGTTTATTGTAGAAAACTTGCAGATGCAAAGGAGCAAAGGAAAGAAAAAAGTTAACTCCCAAAAGCAAGGATTGGACATAATTTAGGTTGCTAGACTGAATTTAAAAAATGAGGACCTGGTTCCAAGGTCCTTTGGCAAGGCTTACATGGTTGCAACTGAAATGTAGGAATTTAATAAATATTGGTTGTCTGGTTGGTTGAGGTAGAGTGACTTGTTCCATATTTCATTGTCAGTCTGCTTACTTACATAACCTAGCATGGTCACCAAATGAATCAGTCAATGTCTTCTTGCATTCTATATGTTTGGTGTAGTTTCCAAGGGAGACAGACTGAAGCCAGAGAAAGGTTTCAGAAGAAATGATTAGAATGCAAAGATGATTTCCTTTGAAGAGAGGTCAGGATTTTTGTTTAGGTTTAGTCTTCTTCCTTGAGGTTAGAGGATCCATATCTCAATGACCCCAATCCTCAAATATTAACCACAGATCTGCCTTAAAGAATCATGACCTTTATTAACAAGGAAACTACAAGATTATGTTTTCTCAACTCTAAGTTCTTGGGCAGAGCTGGTTAGAAACTAAGAAAACATATATAGAACCTAACAAAAACAAATCAGGCTAGGTTGAATTTTGGATGAAGAAATAACATTTCTGATAGGAGAGATAAAGAAATGTATAATTGGAAATCTGGGAGTAGCTTTCTTTTTCAACATAGTTCTTTGGGGGAATAAGGGAATAAGTCTTTTAGATCCTAGGGGATCTCAGATCCCTGAGCAATAGGTGCCAGATGAGAATGGGATCTTTGGGAAGATAAAATTCCCTTCTATGTTTTTTGTCTATGCCTGCTTAATATGCAAATATTCTCTATATCAGATATATGAATCTCTAAAGCTTGAAGGGAATCTCAAAGGTAATTTGGTTTAACTCCTCCATATCATAGTTGAAGATATTGAGGTCCAGGGAGGTTAAGTGACTTCCTCAAGACCATTCTCTGATTCCAGAACTAATGCTTTTTCTTCCAGAGTTAAAGAAATTATCTGGAAATCTGGAAATTTAATTTGACCTGAAAATAACCCAAATAGTCAGCATAAGATATTATCTTTAATAAACTATTTTCAAGGAGAAATTTGTGTTAGGTATGATTAATTAGGTATATTCCTTCTAAATGCATCCTTCTTAAGGTAGAAAGTTTCCAACTTCAGGGGTGCTAATTCTATTAAAACAGGTTTGGTTTTTTGGTTTTGTTGGTTTTATTTTTACCCAGGGGAGATAGATTTTAGAGAATCGTGTGAACTTAGTTGGAATCCATATCTATTTTTACTAATTATGAATAAAAACAATATGTGAGGAGAGGAACAAAGGTTTCACCATCCTGCCAAGAGATCCATGAAATAGAAAAGGCTAAGAACCCTTGTGCCAAAAAAATCTGGGAAGCAGAATTCTTAACAGACTTATGGTCCAAAACTTGAAAAATTCATTTTGACATGTGTTGATTTTTATTAATTTTAGCAGATTTATTTATATATTTCAAAAGTATTTATTAATTATTTTAACATTCATTAGAATTTTTTCTCAATTCTAAATTTTCTTCCTTCAAACCCCTCCCTCCCAGAACTCTCCTCCACTCAAGTAATAAGATATCAATTATAGATGTGAAGTTATATAAAACATATTTCTATATTAATATATCTATTGATTCTAAATGCCTTTCTTAAGGTCTCCTTTGTTCAAATCCATATGTTTCAACTTGTGGTTTGTTTGAATACTTGTAGTGTTCAAAGCCAAAACTTAACATGATTTTTACATTCTGAGCATTTGGGGGTGGGGATGGGGAAGGGCAGTTGTTCTGAATCTGGCAAAGTCTATGTCAGGTGGCATTTACCTCTTCCCTTTGGCTACAGCATTGCTCATCTATGAGCCCTCAGTAAATATCTTTCCTGAGTAGTTTGTGAAAGGCAAAGTAACCTGTTGGAAGTAATATTCTCATTCATTCATACAATATAGCATTTGTTATAAAACTTTAGTCTTACCAAATGAATCCATAAAATGATCACAGAGTAACCAGACTGGCTTTTAGCAGTTAGTCTATGACAGAGTTCATACTTGTTCCCACATTTTCAGTGCCTGCTGTGACTTGTACTCACTTAAGATTCTCAGCAATGAGTCTTGGCATCCTAGAAAGAGCTATTAAACATCATGGGTGTAAAGACAAAGTTACATTTATACACATGTATATATTTCTATCTAATCTGTTTATATAAATTCAAATATGTATAGTTTTATCTCTATGTAGACACACATATAGTTCTATCAAATCTGTCTCTATAAATATACATATACATAAATATATATCTATATAAACCTACATATATGTATATAGTTGTTTCCTTATATAAATAGACATCATATGTATACATATATTATATATATATATATCATACACAGGTAGTTCTATCTTATTTATGGCATGGGTATATTTTAGATCATCTAACTTTACTCTGTTACTAGTTCCTAGCTTTGGTTATTCAGCTTTTTGAGTAATATTATTCAAGAAAACACAGGTAATTACAATGCAAAGAGGCCTACACTTCAAATTTTAGTATTGCAAAATAATGGCAGTAAGACCAATGGGAAGACACTCACCTTCTTGGTTAGCTTTCTTATGGTAAAATGAGATTGTTACATTAGATGGCCAATGAGTTCCTTCCAGCTCTAAATGTATGAACTAACCATTCTATGAATTGCTCTTATTTGCTCCCCTGACTCTGAATAAATTCAATTGTGTTCAATCACATTCTATGAAATAAAAATAGAGTAACTTTGGTAGACTAGCTGGAGGACAGAGAACATGCTTTAATACTACAGACTATCTGAAATATGTGAATGTATATTTTATTATCTAGGTTCTGGTTTGTAATTTTATGATGTGGCCTTAATGATCTATAGATAGCATTTTTATTAGAGAGGTGGTCTGTACATTTTCAAATTGACTGAATTGCCTTTACATGGAATTCTAATTTGAATGAATCATTATGCCTATGAATGGAAAATAATTCTGGAAAAAATAGATTGGAGGCAGTTGATTCATAGAAGACCTGAAAGTACCTTGAGTAATTTATATTTTTGTTTAGAGGTAAATAGTGAGCTGCTGAAGTTTTTTGGTAATGAAGTGACTTGATCAGATATATGCTTTAAGTTTGTTTCAGAAAGGGGCGGCTAGGTGGCGTAGTGGATAAAGCACTGGCCCTGGAGTCAGGAGTACCTGGGTTCAAATCGGGTCTCAGACACTTAATAATTAATTACCTTAGCTGTGTGGCCTTGGGCAAGCCACTTAACCCCGTTTGCTTTACAAAAAAAAAAAAGATTGTTTCGGAATCTGTATAGAGCAGGAAAGAGATTGGAATAAGACCAATTAAGAGGTCACTGCAATAGTCCAGCTGAAAAGTAATGAGGAACTGACTTGTGTAACTTATAAGAAATATATGGATTTGAGAATGATGTGAGTCATTCAACCCATTCATTATTTATTAAGTATTTACTATATGTTTCATAGTGTGCAAAACTCTGGGGATACAAAGAAAGTGCCCCCCCCAATAGTCCCTGCCCTCTCAGAGCTCACATTTTATTGGGGGAAAAGATGCATACATTTATAGGTATGTACGAAATGAATACACAATAATATATTGGGGGGAGGCATCAGTTACTAGAGAAATTAGGAAAGACTTAATTCGGAAGACTGCTCTTGAGTTGAGTCTTGAAGGACCACATACTCTCTGCCATTGTAACCTGGAAATTGCTGTCTACTCAGCCTTTTATTTTTTGTTATCAGGAAGTGCAAGGAAAATGGGGGAAAGTGAGAGGAGTAGAACTGCTGCTGTTGAGATCATGGTGATAAGGGGTAATGAAGAGATGTATCAGAGGCCTTTTCTCACAGTTCAACCCATTCATCAGTAGAGCCAAAGGCTTCAATGGGGAGTAGAATGTAAGCTCCTGATAGTTGATATTGTTGCATTTTTTAGGTCTCATATCGATGGAAGTTTAATTTGAGCTAAAAATAACTCAAATAGTCAGCATGAGACATTATCCTGGTTAAATATTCCTGGTTAAATATAGGTGCTTGTTGAATTGAATTGAGAGGAACCAAAGAATGAGTGACTGTCCCAGTTGCATACTGCCTGTTGTTCTTGTTTCAGTTGTACTTGACTCTTTGTGATCCCATTTAGGATTTTCTTGGGAAAGATACTGGAGAAGTTTGCCATTTCCTTCTCCAGCTTATTTCACAAATGAAAAAACTGAGGTAAACAGGGTTAGGTGACTTGCCTGGGGTCATATACCTAGTAAGTATCTGAAGTTAGATTCAAACTCAGGTCTTCCTGACTCCAGTCCAGGAGAGCTGTCTACTTCCCACCTAGCTGCCCTGCATACCGCCTAGATTAATAACTTCCTTGAGGGAAAGGACTGATTAAATTTTGCTTTTGGATTCAAGGCCCTAGTTAGGATCAAAGATTTCACTGGTATAGGGAACTCTTACTAACAATACTAACTGGCATCTGTTGCCTTGAACAATGAGAGATTAAGTGGCTAACTCAGAGTCACAAAGTCCATGTCAAAGTTTATAATTGAACCCAGGTCTTCTTGACTCCCTATCTAGTATGCATGCTGCCTTTAACTGGCATATAAGTAGACACTTATAAGATGCTTGTTGGTTGGTTGATAGATTATTGGCCTCTTTTCTTCAAAGAAGCTTCCCAACCACAACTATTACCTTTTTTTCCCCCTTAATGGCAGGTACTTAGTAAATATTCATGGATTTATTGCTTCAATTGATGTAGTTACTGGACAGAAAAGATGTCATCTCAGCAAATACTAGGAAAGTTATTTGGGGATGATGTCCATTATCATAGTTCCTGAGAGGTACCATACCCATTCCTCATAGATGGAATGAAAAAATAGGGAGGAGAAGGTGTTAAGATTTTAGCTGCCCCAATTGCCATAGTTGTCATTTAGATGGCACAGTGGATAGAGCACTGGCCTTGGAGTCAAGAGGATGGGAGTTCTAATTCAGCCTTAGACACAACACTTACTAGCTTTGTGTAAGTCATTTAACCCTGATTGTTTCACATTCAGGGAATTTTCATCCAGGTTCATATTTGGCCACTGGACCCAGATGACTCCAGAAGAGAAAGTGAGGCTTGTGTCTTAACACATCATCCCTTCACTCAAATCCAATTCACATGCTTGTTATGGCATAACCTCCCTGATGTCATGGTCTTCTTCAAGAATGAAGGACAAACATTAGTCACCATCAGCAACGTCATTATCATTTCATCTGCCCTCCCATGAGGTGAGCAAAAAAGAAGTTAAAAAACGCTGAGTGATTGATTCAGTTTTGAAAAACTAGTAGAAGACTTTAGATTATAAATTAAATATTACGATGCATTCCAGTGCTCTTTCTCCATACCACATTATTCCTGGTAAAGGGCTGGATTAAGATAATTTGGCCTTCTCATCTAATGTCAAGTTCTTGGGACCAATGGTGCCATAATAGAATATTCATGACACCCTATAGGTATGGCTTTGCAAAACACTCTAATGTATAACACCAGATCTATGTCCAAATGTGACCTATTTGACCCCAAGAAGGCAGCCTGCCTGAGTTTTCTTTTAGCAATTTAAAAAAAACTTCATTAGCTACCACATATGAATTAGCAAGCCTATGGGGTCTAGCCAACCTGCTTGCAGTTATCTTGTGTTACTGCTTGCCATCAAGTAGTAAGCTAGCAAATTTGGATCATTTAATAACTGTAATTGAAAATGAATATGATTAATTGTATAAGGATTTTTAAAATCCTGAACGCAAATGTATTTCTTTTTTAAATTTATTTTTATTAGAGATATTATTTGAGTTTTACAATTTTTCCCCCTAATCTTGCTCCTCCCCCACCACAGAAAACACTCTGTCAGTCTTTACTTTGTTTCTATGTTGTACCTTGATCCAAATTGGGTGTGATGAGAGAGAAATCATATCCTTAAAGAAGAGAAGTCTAAGAGGTAACAAGATCAGACAACAAGATATCTGTTTTTTTCTAAATTAAAGGGAATAGTCCTTGCACTTTGTTCAAACTCCACAGCTCCTTATCTGGATATAGATGGCACTCTCCTTTGCAGACAGCCCAAAATTATTCCTGATTGTTGCACTGATGGAATGAGCAAGCCTGAGGGAAATCTTAAAAATGAGAGAGTTTCTTTGGAACAAAGAAAAACTTAACTGACATGGGGATAGGATATGAAATGTTGTATGTGAATAATAGAGAAAGAACAACCAGGCTCCAGAGTGTAAATAATGAATTAATACAAATTTAGGCAAGGAAGATTGGTTGGGGTCAAGTTGTGAAAGGCTTTAAAAACTAAAACAATTGTTTATATCTGATTAAATGACATCATTAGAATTTATTAAATAAGAGAATGGCATCTTCATATTTGCATTTTCCAAAAATTCAGTGACTTTCTTCCTGTCAATGTGGAAGATGCATTGAAGTGGGAGACCAATTAGGAAGTCTTTGTCAAAATCTATGCAACAGGTGATAAGATCCTGGGACAGTGGGACAGTGAAAGAGAAGGATTTTAAATGTAATAAATAAATATTTTCCAACTGTCAGATACAGCTGTTAGGTCCAGAAAAGTTAGGACTGAGAAAATACAATCAAGTTGTCAATAAAGAAATCATTGGTAAATTGTAAGAGAGCTATTTCATTTGGGTAATGAGAGGGTTTAAAAATGGGTGAGAAGACAGAAGTGGGGGCAGCATGTGTGGGTAGCCTTTTTCAACTGAGAATTGGGGGGGATATTGGATACTGCTCTGTGGTAATAGTAAACTGTAGTAAAGTATTTTAAGGATGGTATAAATTTGGGCATATTTGAAGTCACTAAGGAAGGATTCTTCAATTGAACTCTGTCTCCTTGATGCTTCCCAACTGCCTTCTTATATCTTTCCCATCCTCAAAAGCCTTCACTTGATCTGTGGGTTCTTGATAGATATAATCCCATAATTCTCCTTTGGTGACTAAATTCCTTGAGGATCTATCTATACTAGATGCCTCCTTTTCATTTCTTAATTCATTGCAATTGGGCTTTTAAAACTGTTCTTTATAATGTAGCTAATAATTTCTTTTTTTTGAAAAAATTATTTATTTTTAAACTTGTGGACTAAAGAATTTCTCTAACATAGTATAATAAAATCATGATTGTATATAAAACTGCAAATCTTTTATGTATAATTTTACCATTTCTTTTAAGTATATAATAAAGTTATCATGTAAATTTTCTTTTTTTTTCTTCCCTCCCTATTATCTTACATCATTTACCAAGATAAAGTCAAAATGAATGCAAGTTCATCTGTTGTCAACTCACTAAAACATGTTTGGAATAAGGCTAGTAAATTGGTGGTGATAATATGTATCTAATCCCATTCCTATATAGTGATTCTTTACAGTAGATCTCTATATTTTTGAAGTCTTTTCATTCCACATACTTTGGAGATTCTGGGTATTGATATGGTGACATCTATTGTTTGAAAATTTTTATGCATTGATGTTAAGGTCAGGAGATAGGAGGCAGCAGTTTTACCTGGGATAATGCATCATAAGCATAGTTTGGGGGTCTTGGTACAAAGATTTGTCTTTTTTTTTTAGGTTACCAAGGATAAAGGTGAATGATTCAGGTCACCTGATTGTGTCTTTTAGGGATTTAGTAGGTGTGAAATTTCGCAAATTGAAATAACATATCCCTGTTTCTACTGTTTCCTTGCAAATCTGCATTGGTGCAAAGTCTGGGTGCCATAATAATAACTTTTTGGAGAGTAATTTCAGGTGACATGATGATGATAGTAAGTATCACAAAATCAGATTCACAGAATTGGAGAGCTGGCCACCATTCTAATCCATGGAGAAAAAAATGTTAATGGTGGACAGTGTGATATAGTGAATAGAAAGCTAATTTGGGAGTCAGAAAGAGTTAGGCCCTAGGGTTAACTCTAATATAATATATTGGTTGTGTAACTTTGGCAAGTCACTTAATCTCTTAGTCCCAAGAAAAATCTCTAAGAAGTTATTATACCATCATTTCTGAACTGCTTTGGGTATGGAGGTTTTTCCTTTCTAGAAGTTATTCTTTTGTAACTGAAAGCACTTTGGAAGCTATGAGTTAATAAACAAATGTAAAGCATCGTGGTTTAAGTAGAGAGCTACTAGACTAGAGCAAATGTGAAAACAGATAAAGGCCACCTGATTTTACACCCTAACTTTTTACAAGCTGATATATATAGATAATGTATTTTATTAGTGTTTGTTTGGACAGATGACTGGTTGGGGAAATTAAACGTGTCTAACTTGTTCAGAATATTTATTTAACAATTAACTGAAGAAAATAAGATGTAAACTTCCTCCTAGTCCCTCTCTGATGTAAGACCAATCTAATGTGCAATTGAGGAAGTGGAAGGAGCCAACATTCTCTTTTGAATGACTGTATGTGTTCAGCATTCTTTCCCAGAGTACTTTGAGGACCCATGGATTGCTTGTGATTGAAAAGCAAAGGGCAGATCTGAGTCTTTTTAGTTCTAGCTTGCCAATTTCCTTGAAGCTTTAGTTATCTATTATAGAGCACAAGTTAACTATTTCCAATTGAAATTGTTAATATTAATATCTATTTGTAATCCTTATGGGTTTGTTGCATAAGTTAGACAAGGCAATTCCTGTAAAGTTCTAACAAACAGTATCTACTATTTTGAAGGCCTTGTTTGGGTTCTCAACATTTTTTATGTTCCCTTTAACTGTCCTTTGCAAGGCAGTTCATTCTACTTTGTATAGCTCTAATAATTAGCTATTTTTAACTTATAATAAGCTAAATTCTCTCTCATCAATTTCCTTTACTACTTCTGGTCCTAACTTCTGACAGAAGTGGGGGGAGGGAATGGTAATCAGCACCAAGTATAATCCTCTATCCCAAATCTATTTTTTGCTTTCACTAAGACTTCTTATACCTCAACAACACCTTAGTATTTTCTTAGGCTATCACTCCTGCTCTAGCTTAATTTTTTTTCATTTCTAGTCTTCACCCTGCCAACACTTTACTATCTTCATCTTTCAAATTAAAAGCTTTCTCTCTCTCTCTCTCTCTCTCTCTCTCTCTCTTTATATATATATTATATAATATATATATATGTATATATGAAATATTGCCTAGATTTCCCTTGGTATTTTCCTCTCATTCCCTGCCCTCTGTGACATGTTTTATAACTGAGAATTTTTTTAATAGGAAAGGAAAAAAGTCAACAAAACTTATCAACAATTGAAAAAAAAATCAATGTTACATGTAATTTTCAATGATTTTGTACCCTTACAAAATAACAAGAAAAGGGTCTTCTCATATTTCCTTTGGGTGTCAAGTTTGTTCTTTATACTTTCCCAGCATATAGTTTTGATTATTTTGTAGTTATTGTTTTGTTTACCTTAATACAGTCATGGTATATATTGTTTTCTTGACTCTGCTTACTTCACTTTCACATGTATTTTTCACTTCTTATAGTATAGCAAACTTTATTATATTTTTGCATCACACTTCTTTAGTTCTTTTCCATTGATGGGAATGACTTTATTTTCAATTCTTTGTTATCACAAAAAAAGTTACTATAAATATTTTGGTGCATTTAACAACTTTTTTTTGGATACTTGTCCCACTAAGTCCATTTCGGTAGCAGCATAGGTTTTTTTGGATATTGACTCTGTCATCCAATGTGTTAGCAATCCCTCTCAGTTTTTTTCCCCTATGTTTTCATCAAAGTAATCAATTTTAAATAATAATAATAATAATAATTATTCTTTTGGTCTAGCCACTCAACCAATTCCAACCTATATATCTCTTATATTGTATGCAAGGATAACATGAATCTCTTTGTCAAATGTGAAACTAGATTGGGAAGATATCAGTGGAGATAACAGACAGATGCAAGAGGTATGAAATTAGAATGGACAGAATGATACAATTGATTAGATATGGGGAAGGAAGCAGAAAGAAAAACTGATAATGAGTCTCTACTAAGAAAGATAAGTTTAAGGAAGAATGGGTTTATCTGGGGGTGGGAATAGGAATATAATGATTTCCATTTTGGCAATGTTGAATTTGAAATGTCTACAGGTTATATAGTTGAAGATATCTAGTAAGCAAGTTGGTTTTATGGAACTGGAACTATGGAGAAAAATTAATGGTGTGTATAAAAATTTGAGAGGAATCTGCATAGAGGTGAAAATTGAATTCATTGGATCTCATGAGATTAATAACATCAATACTCTCTATTAGGGCATACAGAGAGAAGAGGATCCTGACCAGAGCCTTGAGCAACATGCAGGTTTAGGGGTAGAGTAACATGCAGGAGGAAGACGATCACCCCAAAAAAGAAGACTGAGGAATGCTCCAACAGGAAAGAGTAGTTAAAGGAAATCTAATTGAGGAAAACGTAACCATGGGGAGGAGGGTAGTCAACTGTGTCGAAAGCTTTAGCAATATTAAGGATGATAAGGATTGAGAAGAAAAACCACCATATTGAGAAACTAAGACTCTTGCCTCTTTCCCTTCTTTGAAAACTAAGTACGTGTTTCAACATTTCTTTTATTCTATAAGTGCTCAATGTATAAGTGCTTTCAATTCCCTAGGTTTGATGTCTTGAACTTACTGAGGACAATTAGGCACTCTTTTAAAATCTTAACACTTATTTTTAGTTTCAACTGTCAATCTTTTTTTAGGGTTTTTTTTTTGCTAGGCAAGGGGGTAATCTTTTTTTTTCTATTTTCTTTTATTATCATTCTCACAGGGACTTGCCATGGCTGCAGGGAATGGTGACACAATACTTCAGAATGCCCTGCCTAGCTTTGGATCCAACAAGTTCCTTGTTCCCCAGGTTTAGTCCATTGATAGGTTAATAGGTACAGGAGCCCTGGAAATGGCAGCACCACTGATCCTGCTTTCAGCCTTGCCCTAACAGTCATCAGCTGGAGAAGCAAATTCTATGAGAAAGAGCCAGTCATCACCACTGGCACTCACAGGACAGGCAGCTATCTGAAGCAGCAAAACATCCTTAGAGACAAACTGAAGCACATTTCAGGCAAGTCAAACCACCACCATCAGCTTGATCACCATCTTCCCTCAAATACTGATGACATCCTAGGACCCTGACCCTAAGAGCCTTGGAATTATCATTGTTTCTGACCTAATATCCTTAACCATTTTCCTGGTAAGCAATGACTAGGGTGGTGTAACCTGACCACTGTTCCTGTATGTCCTGTAGGCACAACTATTGAAGACTCAGAAGAGAAATTTTCTCCATTAGAATCCTTGGCATTGTCATATGAGTCAAGATTGGAAGATATGATTTGATTGATAGAAATGGCATTAAAGAACAGGCAATAATATCTGTCTTACTTCTGTACCCTAAGGTCTATAGGACTTTTCCATTTGACTTGTAGATGAAACCTTCCAGATATATTCTCCTGTCCTTTCAAATAGGGTCTTCCTTGAGCAGGAATCTCTTCTCTGTTTGTAACTCATTGTTTAGCACAGTGCTTTTTATGGAATAAGTACTAATTATTACTTCACATATTCATTCATTCATTCATGATCACATGGTCAAAGAATTAGCAAACTAGAGCTAGAACATGCTTCAGAGACTTCTAGTCCAACAGTCTCTATTTTACAAAGGAGGAAAGAGACCTAGGGAAGCCATGTGATTTATCAAAATGATTTACTATAATAGAAGAGCTGGAATTTTTATCAAGGTCCTCTGAATCTAAAATTTCTTTTTTGTTACTATACCACATGCTTCAAGTGAGGTTCCACTGTCCATTTTGGTGGAGATAGCAATATGCTGATAAATTTTTAACTTCTATTTGTTATATTTTCTCTGGAAAAATATGTATGACAGCTTTATCCAAATTATTAACATTGTTCTCTATCACTTTCCCAAATGTCTGGAGTTATAGAAATTAACAAAACAATAAATCAAGCCCTAATTTGTAGCATTTACCTATTCCTGATGTATAAGTGCTCATGCTGAAAATTTAGCATTGAACTCTCAAAAACCAGTTTAAGTTAGCTCCAGAACACCCTGGGGGTTTGGGTACCTAGATAGTTTTGAGATGAGTTTGGTGTTCAAAAGAGAGCTTAGATATGGAGATAAAGGTCTGGGGTTTTCTGGAGAAGTCACTCAGCCTATTATGTTACCATAGTGGCATCTAAAGATCTAGAGAGAGAAAAGAGGAAATATTTAATCAATTACCCAGGCCTGAAGATTCTTCTGTAATATAATAATTGCTTGTATTCTATACAGCACTTTAAGGTTTTCCAAGAGCTATCTCTATATGTATTATCTCATTTGATCATAATAGTCCTGTTAAGGAGATTATTATCATTGGATCTCATGAGATTAATAATATCAATACTCTCTATTAGGGCATACAGAGAGAAAAGGATCCTGACCAGAGCCTTGAGTAACATGCAGGTTTAGGGGACAGGAGGAAGATGGTCACCCCAAAAAAGAAAACTGTGGAATGCTCAGACAGGAAAGAGTAGTTAAAGGAAATCCAGTTGAGGAAAAAGTAACCACAGGGAAGAATGATATTATCCACCCCTACCCTCCTTTTTTTTTTAAACAGATCAGGAAATAAGGTTCAGAGATTAGGTGACTTGCCATGAACACATGGCCAGTAATTATTAAGGCTGAGACTCCTTCTTAGATCCTCTGCTGATCTGGGTCAGAGTACTTGCAAACATCAAGACTAGCTTGATGAAAATGATGGGGGAAATTAGAAACTGCTAAATAAAAATGAGAACTCCACAGAGTTTGCCAGCAGGATAGTTCATCCATTTCTAAGAAGGCAGCATTTAATTCCATCAAAAGTAAAGTCCGAGAGGAGCTTAGAGAGATACAGGACTCTTGGCTCAGTAAGAAGGCCGATGAAATTCAATTTTATGCAGAGAGAGAAACAAACCAAAATGCTGTTTTGATGCCCTGAAGGCTATTTATGAACCAAAGACCTATAGTTTATCTCAACTGCTCAATGATGATGGATCCACATTCATTAATGATAGAAGCATGATCTTAGAGAGATGGACTGAGTACTTCCTTAGTGTTCTTAACAGATTATTACCAATCACTGCAGAAGCTATTGACCATTTATCTCAAGTTGAAGTCAACCAGTCTCCAGTTGAAATTCCAACTGAAGAGGAAGTTTTGAATGACATTAGTTCCCTTATAAGAAGAAAAGCACCTAGTACTGATTCTATTCCTGCTATTGCTCATCCAAAATCTGACTGAAATTTTCCAGGTTATATGGCATGAAGAGGTTATTCCCCCAAGAATTCAAGGGTGCCTGCATCATCCATCTCTATAAAGGTAAAGGGAATATACTGTCCTGTGACAATCACATGGGTATTTATCTTTTAGTCATTGTTGGTAATATTCTTGCCAGAATCTTTTCAATAGACTGATCCTTCACCTGGAAGATGGTCATTCCCTGAAGCCAGTGTGGCTTCAGAAAGGGTAGAGGAAAAGTCAATATGGTGTTTGTTGCCCAACAACTCCAGGAAAAAATGCCAAGATCAGAACAGAGGTCTAGATACAACATTTGTAGATGTGATCATGGCCTTTGATACCATCAGTCAGGAGGATTTATGGAAAATTATGCCAAAATTTGGTTGCCTGAAGTTCATCAGTATCTTTTGTCATTTTCATGATGGCATGCTTGCCTGGGTTCTGGATAGTGGATGATACTCTTGAGATTTCCCAGTCACCAAGGGAGTAAAACAAGGATGTGTCCTTGCTCCCATGATGTTTTCAGTCATATTATTAAATACCTTCACTGAGGATGAACATGACATCAAGGTCAGGAAATTCTTCAACTTGAAAAGGTTACAAGCCAAGACCAAAATGGAGAGGAGTGTTTCTACATGATCTTCTCTTTGCAGATGATTGTGCACTCAATGCAGCCTCTGAAAGTATGATCTATTCTCTGCTGCTTTTTTAGGTTAACAAGCACTTTTATTGATGTTTCTCTAAGTCAAGAACTTTGCCAGTGTATATGGGAGAGGGAGGGAAGTGTCTATTTAGAGAGCCAGACTCCTTCCCCTCTCTTCTGCTTTTCCTAATAATTATCACAGGTGCTCTATCAATCAGCACCACACCATCCATATATGGAACCATTGATTTCAGTAAATGGAGAAGTGTTTGAATGCTATGGATAAATTCCCTTACTTGGCAGTATACTTTTTTTTAGCTTTTTGCAAGGCAATGGGGTTAAGTGGCTTGCCCAGGGCCACATAGCTAGGTAATTATTAAGTGTCTGAGGCTGGATTTGAACTCAGGTACTCCTGACTCCAGGGCCGGTGCTCTATCCACTGTGCCACCTAGCCACCCCTGCAGTATACTTTCTAAGGATGCTCATATTGATAATGAAATTAACACATGCATTGAGAGGCTCAGAAGGAAAATGTGGGAGAGAATTGACTATCAAATTGAAGGTCTATAAGCCATGTGCTGAAATCATTGCTGTATGTCTGTGAAATCTGGACAATCTACCAGTGCCATGTCAAGAAACTGAGTTGCTTCCATTTAAATTTATTTTAGGAAGATTCTGAAGATCACTTGGCAGGAGAAAATGCCAGACACTGAGGTCCTTTCTTGAGCCACACTTGAGCCACAAGTATTCAAACTTTATTACAGATAGTGCAACTACAATGAGCTGGGCACACTTACTGAAAAGACTATTTTATGGAGAACTCACATAGGGCAAGCACTCACAAGGGGATCAGAAGAAGTGATACTGAGACACTCTAAAGTTTTCTATGAAGAACTTTAGAATTGATTGTGCAGCATGGAAGACACTGGCACAGGGCCTCCCAGCATGGTGTGCCCTCATCAGTGAGGGTGCTACATTCTATGAGAGGGGCAGAATTGAAGCAGTTCAAAGTTTAGATTGCCCACTCCAGGTGTTTACCTGGACTATTTTCACCCAATCTGTAGTAGAACATTCACAGCTCATATTGGTCTGTTAAGTCATAGTCAGATGCTCTGTAATTTTTCTCAAACATTGTGATGTTATTTTGGTCTTCTTTGATATAAAGGACTAGATATAAAGAACTAGAACCATTACCTCTCTACTTCTAGCTTAGTCGGTTATATACCATATAGTAATAGAGGTGAAAGTTTACTCCAGAGAGTTGGAAGACATTACAAAAGGAATGTGTGTATGTACATACACAATCATAATAAATAAAACCTGAATAGCTTAAACCTGTACTGTCTTTTGGGACATCTATATATGTGGCAAAAACCAAACCAAAGCCATATATACATATTGGTAACTCTCTGCAATAAGAAAGTCATAAAGATGAATTAGGAAAAGAGAAAGAAGAACAATGATTAGGAAAACTTTAAATTGTCACTACCCTTGTATCTCATTGGCTTCTGGATGTTTTGCATGAAGATTCCATTGTCAGTAAAGACCTATTTCATGGGTCCAGGGCAATAATTATGAGATTTTTCAAATATGTTCACTTATATAATCTTTGTTGTCTGCAGATTAATGCAAATATTACTAAATTACATTTTAGTCACTTACAAAGACATTCTATTTCCTCATGTCTTTTCTAGTTTTCCAAACTCTAATGATAATATAGAATCTTGATATTGGTAGAAACTAGGTGCTGCTAGCTTTTGTATGATAAAACATCTGTTGGAAACTTACATCAAAGAAAGGGCTAAGTTATATTACTTTGATTTCTGTTTCATGAAATATTTTTAAGGTCTTTTGAATGCCATCTTGTGGATATTATAGGGAAAACACAAATCTTTTAACTCAGCAATTTTTTTTATTAGTTTCTCACTATAGGTAATTTCTCAATTAGAATAGTGTCTGCGTGGTTCCCTAGGTATTATTTTCTTAGATATCAGAATCCATTAGCTAGCACCACAAGGGAGATTAACCTCAGAATTGAGTTCCTTTAATAACTCTGACCATTGGCTAGTCAATACCAAAAGCAGATAAGTGGTACAGTGGTTAGAGCACTGGCCCTGGAGTCAAGAGGACTTGAGTGCAAATTTGACCTCAGACATTTGACACTTACAAGTTGTGTGACCTTGGGCAAGTCACTTAACCTTGAGTGCCATAAATCCAGGGCAATCTCTAGTTGTCTCGATTCATATCTGGCCACTAGACCCAAATGGCTTCTGAGAAGAAAGGGAGACTGGTGTCTTTGCTCAGCACCCCCTTGCTAAAATTCAATTCATTTGCATGTCATGGCATCACCTCCTTCATTTTCTTTGACCATATATCAATAGGGTAACAGCTTGTATTCTTATATATTCAACTCATATATATATATATATATATATATATATATATATTTGAGAAATAAGAACTCACATGGTATAAAGATTAAATTTCAGCTTTCTGCTTTCCATCTAATCCTTGTTGCATTGGTTTTATTTGTGCAAAAGGTTTTTTTTATTTAAAATAACAAAATTTATCTATTTCACATTTTGCAGTGTTCTTTATCTCATTTGTTCATAAACCTTTGATTCAGCTTCTCTTTTAAGAATTTGGATATTATATCACTTAATGCATAATTGTTTAGTATTGCTCTCATTTCATTGTCTATGCACTTTTAGCAAGATGTAGTTTACTTCCTTATCAAGTTTAAATTAGGTTTATTTTTTTGCTTTGTCTGAGATCAGAATTTCTACTTCTGCTTTTTTTTAAATTTCAAGTGAAGCAAAATAGATTCTGCTCTAACCCCTTACCATAACTCTATATGTGTTTCTCTCTGCTTCAAGTGTGTTACTTGTTGATATATTGTAGGATTCTGGTTTTTGATCCATTTTGTTATCTGCTTCAGTTTTATGGAAGCGGTCATTCAATTTATATTCACAGTTATGATCACTAACTGTATATTTCCTTCCATCCTATTTTCCCTCCTTTTTGTCCTCTCTCTCAATCTTTTCCTCTTTGACAGTTTTGCTTTTGTCTATTACCTCCTCTGATATGCCTTCTCTTCAGCCAGTTCTTCCTCCTTCCCCTCCGTTTTTTTACTTAATCTCTCCTCCTACTTCCCTGTTGGATAGTGTAGATTTACATATTCCACTGATAATGTAATATTATTCTCTCTTTAAGTCAATACCTATGAGCATAAGGTTCAAGTGACGCTTTTAATCTACCTTCACATCTTTTTCCTTTACCGTTATAATTATTTTAACCTCTTCATGTGAAATAATTTATCCCATTCTACCTCTCCCTTCCTTCTACACCAATTTCCTCTTTCTCAATCCATAATTTTTTTATGTCAATCCTTTAAATCCACCTCATACTTGTACCCTCCATGTATTCTCTTTCTAGCTGTACTATTATTGATGCAATTTTAAAAAATTACATGTACCGACAGAACTAAGATGGTGGAGTAAAGGCAGTGACTCGTCTGAACTCTCCCCCAAACAACTTAAAATACTTTCAAATAATGATTCTAACCAAATTCCAGAGTGGTAGAACACACAAAAAGGCTGAGTGAAAAAATTTTCCAACCTAAGACAACTGGGGAGATCTGCAGGAAGGATCTGTTGCAACTGGGTTAGAAAGAACTCATAATACAGTCCTAGCTGCACTATAGGTATGTACTGTGAGGTGCTTGGTCAGTGGCAGTGATGGCAGTTTCTAGATCTCTCAGCCCAGCAATTGCCAAGGACAGCTTGGAAGATCAGGAGGAAAACTCTGCTGCACCAGGTTGAGAGAGGAGCCCAGTCTAATGCAGTTCTCAGCAGCAGACTGTCTAATCCAGTGGGCCAAGAGTAGGCCTCAGGAGTCACTTGGTAATGTTTCCAGAGTGCTCAATCCATGATGATAAAGGGGTTGAGGGAAACTGCAGAGGTCTCTGCTATTCCTGAGGCAGGACTCAATTGCTTTGCCTTTACTCAGACCTAGGGTCCAGTCTGGGACCCCAATATCAGGAAAATGAGTAGACACATTTATAGCAGCTCTTTTCTGGTGGTCAGGGAGCTGGAGATTGAGGGGATTCCCAGGGTTTGGGGAATGGCTGAAGAAATTGTCATGTGATTGAGATGAAATGCTGTTCTGGGAAATGATGAACAGGATACCCTCAATAAAAAAAGCAATCTACATAAACAGATGCAATGCAAAATGTACCTTATTCAAAATAACAGCAATATTATAGGATGATCATCTGTGAATGACCTATCTACCTTTTCTCAGCAATGCTGTGATTCAAGAGACCTCTGAAGGACTAATGATAAAGAATACTATTCATCCCAAGGACAGAAGCAAACTTTTTGCTTCAATTTATTTTTTTTTTTGTGGTTTCTCTTTTCTTGGAAGAGAGTTATGTTTACTTTTACTACTTGACTATTGCAGTAATGTTTTTGATGACTACACATTTTTGACTTATACCAAGTAACTTGCTTTCTTAATGTGGAGAAGTGGGGTGGAAGGAAGGGAGAGAATTTCAAGGTTTTGAAAGTCAGTGTTGAAACTTGATTTTGCACGTAACCAAGGAAAAAATAAAATAACAAGATTCACAAGTATCATTTTCTCATGTAGGCATATAAACAGTTCAGCTTCATTGAATCATTTAATGATTTTTTTCTCCTTGGATCTTGATATTGCAGGTCAATTTTTTTTCATTCAATTTTAGTCTTTTCCTTATGGAAGCTTTAAATCTTTCTATTTATTGAATGATCATCCCCCCCCTTAAAGTATTATGCTTAATTTCACCAAGGAGGTGATTCTTGATTGTAGTCCTAGTTTGAAATATCATGTTTTATGACCTCTGATCTTTTAATATTGTAGCTGCTAAATCCTGTGTCAATCTGATATGTAGTTCCTGATATTTAATTTTTTTTAGATCACTTGCAGTATCTTTTCCTTGACCTGATATTTCTATAATTTGAGTATAATGTTCCTTAGGGTTTTCAATTTGTGATTTCTTTCCCAAGATGTTGATTGGATTTTTTTTTTAGATTTTTTTTTTTTGCAAGGCAATGGGGTTAAGTGGCTTGCCCAAGGCCACACAGCTAGGTAATTATTAAGTGTTTGAGGTCAGACTTGAACTCAGGTACTCCTGACTCCAAGGCCAGTGCTCTATCCACTGCTCCACCTAGCTGCCCCCAGATTGGATTCTTTAAATACCTATTTTAGTCCTCTGGTTCCAGGATATCAGGATAGTTTTCCTTCATACTTTTTTGAAAGTATGCTAACCAGGTCCTCTTTTTGATTATGAGTTTCACGTAGTACAATGATTCTAAATTTTTTTTTTAACAAAGATGCTGGAGTGGTTTGCCATTTCTTTCACCAGCTCAAATTACAGGAGAGAAAATTGAAGCAAATAGAGTTAAGTAACTTGCTCAGTGTCATACAACTAGCAAGTGTATGATGCCAGATTCATATTCAAATCTTCCCGACTTCTGAACCTAGATCTCTATCCACTGCACCATCTCACCTTCCCAAACAACATTATTATTGCCTTTTATTAGGATATGTGTCAATTGGCTACCTATACCATTTCTCTACTCTCTATCCCTGTGACTTTAAAGACCAAAACAGCCTTCCTTGGTCATTATTTCACTATGTGGGTTATCTTTTTCTATGAATCAATTGATCAATCAATAAAGGCTAGTTATATACAAGGAATTGTTTTAAGCTATTAGAATGTAAGGAACATGAGGTCAGGGTGTTTTACCAGTGTTTAGCATAGTCCCTGGAACAAAGTAAATGTTTAATAAGTGATTTTTCATTTATTTATTTGCTTATTCCATCTTCTTTAATATTTTAATCTTGTGGAGAACAGGTAGTGCCTTAATATCTGAATTTTTATAGGAGTAAGGGTTTTCACTTTACATAGATTTGAATCTCATAACAATCCTATATTATTTTATCTTTCAGGTTACCAATACAGTGTCTGTGCAGAATAATTACTAATGTCATTTCCTTCAGATTTCTCACCATATCCTCCTCCTCTTTCCAAAAATCCTTTATGTGTTGTGTTCCCTCATTGGACTGTAAGCTACTTGAAGGCAGATAGTATTCTATTTGTTTTTATTTGTATCCTCAGCATCTAGCACAATGTCTCACACATAGGATGCTTTTGATAAATGTTATCTATCTCTACTATTTCTATTTACCCCCCTCTGTCCACCTGTCTGTCCACCCATCCATCTGTCTTTCTCTACCTATTCATCTCTATTATTTATCTACCTACCACTTATCTTTATCTCTATTTGCCTATCACCTCTCTCTGTCTAATCTGTCATCTGTTTATAGCTACATATCTTCTATCTCTATCTTCCTATCATCTATCAGTATCTATAAAGTATCATCTCATTGTTTCTCTCCTCTCTCTATCTTCTTTTCCCCCCTTTCTTCTTCTCTCCTGATACCTTCCTTTTGTCTGTCTGTCTATGCCTGTCTGTCTGACTGTCTTCAATGTTTCAAGAATCTAGGTATAGTGGATGAAGCATTCATTTTGGATTCAGAAGGTCTGGGTTCAAATAATGCTTCAGATGTTTACTACCTATGTGACCTTGGGTTATCCACTAACCATCCTGAGCCTCAGATTTCTCCTTTATAATATGTTGACATTGAACTAGACATGTGGTATCAAACTCAAATCGAAATGAAGGTGGACTGCTAAACCTTATAAAAAATCCCTGCACATCTCATATCAACTTATTTGTAAAATGTAATATTATGTAGGTTTTATTGCATTTTTATTTGTTAAATTTTTCTCAATTGCATTTTAATGTGGTTTAAGTCTTGCTTTAAGAAGGTTGTACCTATCTGCAAGCAGTCTGATTCTGGACTACATGAACTCAGGGTTCCCTTCCTCTTCTAGATTTGTGATCCTCTAGTCCTCCATTTCCCTATTTGTAAAATAACAAAAACTTTTTAAGGTTGTTGTGAGGTTCAAATGAGAGAATAGATATAACTTCATCTTTATAAAGTTGTAAAATGTAAAATGTTATGTAAATGCTATTGTTATTATCAGTTAAAATGATCAGTTATAATATCATTTTATGATTTGCAGTCTTGTCAGGATAGGCATTTGCTTCATGGCTGGAGATCACAAACCTCTTTAATAACATAAACGGAGACTGATAGTTTTTGTGGACCAAAAAGGCATCTCCCTGTGATCACCTAGTAGAGTCTTTCTGTACTTAGCAGGCCTGATCCTCTGACCATGGACATATAGTTGGTCACTGGGCCCATACTCAGATTCTGACTTATTACAACCTGCTAGAGCATGACTTTTGAGAACCCAGGGTCAACTCAACTCCACATCATGATAAAACGTTTTTGTAGTTTAGGATGTTAGTGTAAGTATACAAGAAGTATTCAATAATATGTGTTGAGTAATTTGCATGCCTGCTGTTTTCCTTGAATGTGGTAGTCTTTTGATGAAAAAATAACAATACTGGACTCTTTTGAGGTCCTATAATTAGAATAAGAATACTTTAAATCTTTTAATGAATATCCATTGGTGGGTAAGTCTGGTGCTAGCAGCTATGCTAATTTTAGCTCCAATAGTGTACAGTAAAGTTGCTGCAATTAAGAACTCATAATTGATGGGCAGCTAGGTGGCGCAGTGGATAGAGCACCAGCCCTGGAGCCAGGAGTACCTGAGTTCAAATCTGGCCTCAGACACTTAATAATTACCTAGCTGTGTGGCCTTGGGCAAGCCACTTAACCCCATTGCCTTGTGAAAAAAAGAACTCATAATTGGATTTTGGGATCAAGCTGGTGGTCCACTGCAAGCTGAGCTATTGGCTATCCCAAACCCCTACCTCCTGGTATCCCCTTGATACTATCCAATGGGACAAGCATATATTTTGAAAAAAAAAATATGTTCAAAGCTCATCCAAATTGACTGGCTGCTCCAGCTAGGATAATGTAGTAGGACCCCAGTTCTATTTTGCTGGTTTTCAGAATGGGTGTCATGATTAAGAGGGACAGCTGGGAGCTTTTGAAAAAAATATTTTTGATTTTTTGGCTATGTTGCCTTCCTCTCATAGTTTTATGTCATATGCTATTTATATCTTAATTCAAGTCATTCATAAAAATGTGGTACTCTTCAAATTCAGTCCAATCCAAACCTCTCTAAAAAATTTTCACTTCTTCCTTCTCATTTAACTCAAGTCCTTTTCTCTTCTCCTATGGAAATAAATGTTTACCTATATTTAGATGTCTCTCTTGCTTTTGTTTTGGGGAACAATGATTGTAGAACTTTGTTGTTCAGTTATTCAGTTGTGTCCAAATCTTCATGACTATGTGACCCATAGAATGCCCATACTG
This sequence comes from Macrotis lagotis, assembly GCF_037893015.1. Lineage (NCBI taxonomy): Eukaryota > Metazoa > Chordata > Mammalia > Peramelemorphia > Peramelidae > Macrotis > Macrotis lagotis. The sequence goes on along the minus strand of NC_133666.1, from coordinate 541,594,803 downwards.
TGCATAGGATTTTCTTGGTAAAGATATTGGAATGTTTTGCTATTTCCTTCACCAGTGAATTAAGACAAATAAAGATTACATAGCTTTCCCAGGGTCTCATAGCTAATAAAAGTCTGAAACCAGATTTGAACTCAAGTCTTCTTGACTCCAGGTGCTTTATTCACTGAACCACCTAGCTCCCCAAACCAGATATACACTGGATTTAGGTCTTCATTTCACTCATAAAGGGCATGGATGCCCCAGCAAAGTCCCTAGTTTAACTGAAAGATGTGACCCTTTACTCAGATATGAGACTGAGAGTTTTTGATTTTTGGTACATCTCAGAAGCTCTGTCTCTCTCTGTTTTTTTTTCCTATCTCTTTTCTTCTCTCTATCCTTCTTTCCAATTCTCTTAGAAGTAGTGCTTGAGGGAAGCTAACCCTTGTATTTTAAAATAGAAGATTTCACATGAGTTGTCCAATATAAGTATCTTTAGCTTGAAGAATTTATTCAGTGATTTCTGGATCATATGACCACTCAGATAGAAGACTGAACATCTCTCTTCCACATGACCACTCAAGTGTGTAATTGGGTCTGCCAGGTCTGAAGCAAAGGAGCCTGGGATCTAATTGTGACCAGTTCTTTCCCACCAAAAATCACTACATGAAGGGAACTAGGCTTGTGAACCATGAGTTGTCCATTGTAGGGAGGAGGAGGCTAAAATAATTTTGAGGTCTATTCCCTTTTCTCATACTACAACTTCTATTAAAAAGTAAAGAGTCAGAAAATGAACAATAGGAGAAAATGAGGGGGTAAAGACTGAAATTACCAAAGATCTCAGGGGGAAAAACACTCAAAAATCTTGAATACAGGCAGATACACTAACAAAAGGAAATGTGACTTGTGGACCATCTAAATGACTTCAACTATCCATGAGTAGATATTGCAAAAACCAAAGAAAATGAATTCATACCTGATGAAACAGAGGACCTTGTTGACTACCAAGAAAACATGGAACCACAGCAAGATTTTCCTGAATGGTTTAAGAGAACAAATTTATCAAGAGTTGTTCTTTAGAACTTCCTGTACTAAGTCCTACCTGGTGTTAGCTTTACCTGCCTGCCTACAAAGTTGCTAACTTTGAACATCTGACAAAACTTTCACTTTTTTTTTTTTTTTAGAATAGAAGTCAGCACACCATAATCCATGGATTGCTTTCTGTTTTCGTATGACACAGGAATTTTCTGACCATACAAAAATGGGTATCTGGATTTGACCCATGTGCTATAGTTTGTCAATTCCTGCTTTAAATAAAGATTAGTGCATAATCTTATGCCTTTTCAGGGCAGGTTTGTTTGGGTGGATGGAGCATTCTCTCCCCCTTTGTTATTTGTTTCTTCTCTGATCTGTATTATCAGTCTGTTTCATATCCTCTATTTCTTTTCTTTTTTTCCACTCTTTCCTTCTTTGCCTTCTCAATTTTAGGAGAAAACAGCTCATTTTATTTGCATTTTTGATTAAAGTTCTATTTTCCCTCTCCCAAATTTTAAAAAGTAGATAAGTTGAATATGTTATATGTAGCACTTAGACTATATTCTCTTGCATGTACTCCTTTGGAAAGCTTTTCCTTTGGCTTTGGTAAACAACCTGGAATCTGACCCTTTGAATTCCTGGTGTCCATATATGCTTTTTCTTGGTAAGGTAATAAATTCTTAGTTGTGATGTATTGCCTACATATTGAGCTATTTGACCTTTCTAACTATCTGAGACACCTTTTTGAGCAGGCCTTTGTTTCCACTTATTTGGCTTCCAACCAACTGACATTAATAATTAGCAACCCTTTAAAAATAATGCAAGCAAAATTTGTTAAATTTCATCCAAATGCTAACTTAATTATAACAAATTTGCAATGGGGGAACAATATCTGAATTGATTAGATTTTGGAGTTTCCATATTAATCATCTGTTGTGCTTATCCAGTTGGCCCTCAAAAGAATTAGCAGATTCCAAATCAGATGCTTAGTTACATTAAAAAAATATCATTTATAAATTGTATCACAATTAAAGGAAGCTGAGATCTAGTTAAAATTGGATAAGAATATTCACCAAGAGTTTACATTTGAAATCAGGGAGACTTGACTTTGGATGTACTTGGACATACTACCTGGGAATATTAAGAGAGTCACTTAGCCTTTCTGACTCAGTTTTTTTCTACTTGTAAAAGAAATATAATCTTTCTCATAGGTTTATTTTGGGAATCTTTTGAAACAATGCATATACAGTACTTGTACACCTTGGAATACTATACAAATATCAACTATCCTTAGATATTCAGAGATACTAAGATAAAATACTTTTTCATGTCTCTTTAATGGGAATTGTAATTTGTAAATATGATTTAAGAAGATTATGACAATTTATGATGAAATAAGACACGTAACATGATATATTTAATCATTAAGGCAGCTAAGTGGCACAGTGGATAGAGCACTAGCCTTGGATTAAGGAGGATGGGGGTTCTCCAGTCTCAATCATGATTGTCTCACATTCAGGACTATCACTAGTCATCCTGATTCATGTCTGGCCACTGGACCCAGATGGTTTCAGAGGGCAATGTAAGGTTAATGACTTAGCCCAGCACCCCCTCACTCACATACAATTCATGTACTTGTAATGGCATCACCTCTGCTGATGACATGATCTTGGAGAACAAAGGACAAATATCAAAACAATTCTCTTCAAAGTTTTCAATGCTCTCTTAATTGCCAAATCTAATGAAATTTTCTCAATCCTCATTCTTTTTTACCTCTCTTCTGCCTTTGAAACTGTTGAACACCTTCTTCATCTTGAAATTCTCTTCTCTCTAGGTTTTCAGGCTATCACTATCTCCTGACTGACGCACCTATCTGAACACTTCTCACAATCTTGCTGGATCCTCATTTAGTTCATACTCTTTAATCATAGGTGTCCCTAAGTGTCTATCTTGGACTCTGTATAACTTCTTTATCTTATTAGTTCCTGTGGATTAATTTCCATTTGTCTGCTAATGCAAAATTCACCTATCCTGACCTCACCTCTCCATGGACCTCCATTCCCACATCTCCAACTACCTCTCAGACATCTCAAATTGAATTCATGTAGACATCTAATTATTTCCTTTCTCCTTCCCTCCACATACCCCAATGCTTAATTCTCTGTTGTTGGAGAGTATAGCACAATAGACATTCAACAACTAAGTATAGACCTAGAGACCCAAGAAGAAAATTAAGCTAATCTTAAAAAAAATCAACTGAGGGAAAGTCAGAACTATTTCAACCTAAAAGTGCAAGCAATTTAAGGGTAAAAGAATAATAGAACCTTACAGCTATAAGGAATTTGGATGCTATTTAGTAATTAAGAATAGATTGACTCAGAATTACCTAATTGGAAGCATCAGTCAGAGGGTTAAATGACTCAACAGCTAGAAAGTGTTTGAGATTACATTTGAACTCAGAACTTCAAATTCAACATTCTCTCCACTACTCCATCTAGCTGCCTCTAGTTTGATTGAACATGTCATTTATGCCTTTATCTTTGTAATTGTTAATAGTGTCAAACAGCACAGAACCAAATGTAAGTCTCTGTAGTTTTCTTCTTACAGACCTTCTGCCATAGTGACCTTGAATCATTAACAACTACTCTTTGAATTCAGTCATCCAATCAGTTCTGAATCCTTCTGAATATTATCAAAGCAACTTCTTTTTCTCTACAAGACTTTATGAAAAGCTTCTAAAAATCTAGGCAAACTCTATCCATATCATTCCCCTCATTCACTGGTCTAGTAATTCTTCCAAAAAAAGATTAGATTGTCATGATCCTTTATTAAGTAAGCCATGTTGTTATGGATAAGCAATTTATAAAGTAATAATATGTTCAAATACAGTTAAACCATAGTAGATTGTGTCCATGTAAGAAAACAAACTAAAATAAAACCACAATTATTGTTCATTCAGACTAGGTCTCTTAACCCAGATAGTGGAAGAGACACACATTGAAACAGCATGAGGAATCCATGAGACTGAGGAATCCATGTTGTGTAGCCAAAAGTGCCAAAGTAATCATACCAATTTGCTATGGTCAGTTTTCTTTGACTAAATCCTGATTTTGATGTTTAAATGTATCAGGGGTCTATTTACCACAGATTGGATATAGTTATAAAGTTCTGATTTTTTTTTTTACTCAGTATTGAGTATAACTCTGTGTAAGCCCCAAAATGTAGAAGACAGTCATTTTTCAGTCCTGGCAAAGCTAATAAGGTTCATGTTGAACATCATATGTACTATGGTAGGTTTTAAATCAGGAAAAAAGGGACCCAGATATTTCAGAATTTCACATGCATCCTACTCATATTCTTTATTTAATATAAATATATTACAATAAAGCCAAGGTAAGGATTGAAGGGCTACATGGGTTCAGAGCGTGAGCTCTCATTGGGAGAACTTTCCCTGGACTCAGTTTTTCATGAGTGCCTATGATTCATGGCAAATGTGCCAAGATGTATTGAATTTGATTGTTTCAAGAAAATTTCTAGTTTGGAGGAGAAAGATGGATTTGTGTGAAAGTAGTTATGATAGTTCTTAATTCAGAAAGTGGGGTCCCAGTGATATAATCTACTTTCTGGCTGCCAGGAGAAATCTGAAGGAAGTTCAGAGGGATAGAAGACCTTCTGCAATTGAGATGTTATGAAAAAGATCAGTTGCTATATTAGTGCATCTCCCCCAGTCCTTCAGTCTACACAAGCAAAATATATTTTACTTGTATATACCAGCGTATCTCATATAAATTGCCTTTTCAGGTTTAACCTACTTTTCTTTCAAAATTGGTAGGCAAATGAGATGCTAATCCCAAAGAATGTGTATGTTTAAAGTGTTTTCCCCCAATTTCTTTGCTAAGTGCCTAAATTCTGACAAACTAGTTCCCTTTTAAAATGTCTAATTATTTGAGCTGCTAACAAGATGCAAACTAAATTCAGATGACTTTAGAGGTTCCCCTTCCTTCTTGAGATGGGGGCTCTAGTAAGCTGAAGTAAACTTGTTTATGTGAAGGTGGAATTGAATGAGACATCAGTTATTCTTGGTAAATTTCCATTTAAGCTTATGCTATGATTCTTTTCTTTAAATCTAGAATCCAACTATTATATAAAACCATGTAATCTGAAACTACAAATGAAGTTAAGCCTATGAAAAAAGACTTTTTCCAAATTTGATGTGGAAATAAATTGATTTATTTTAATACTTTAAAAGATCTGTTATTTCAATAATATTGATACCCCCCTCTACTGATGTAAAGATAGCTCAATGAAAAGAGTGATGGGCCTGGAATTAGGAGGAGCTGAGTTCAAATTTGACTCAGACACTTATTAGCTGTGTAAGCTAGTCACATAACTTTTGTTTACCTTAATTCACTGGACAAGAATAACTCCAATATCTCTGCCAAGAAAACCCATGAACAGTTTGGTCTATGGGGTCACAAAGAGTCAAATGAAACTGAACAATTGAACAACTGCCAATGTCTATTGAGTACAATCCCCTCATTTCTCAGTAGATGGCTTAATTAAACAAATATCATCTATCTAATATTCTATTGAAGAAATTTGATTATTTATTTCATTGAAAGGTGGAATTTAAATATAAAGTACATATTGATTAATAATAATGTTTGTCCTTCATTTTCAAAGAAGACAAATAAGATTGATTAGGACCTGTATTAGAAACTTTACTCACAAAATAGGGAAAATCAGGAGATGAATGAGGGGAGTGACAAGAGCTTTGAGAACTGTTAACACTTCCAGAGAGATAAAACAGAAGAGCCACAGAAGTAAGTGCACAAGAGCATAGCTCATACAGAATCCGAAGAAAATTGGATGGTGGTGAACTAAATGCTGTATGCCTCAGAAGACCTTCCTTAAGTCAGCAGTCCCAGGGGTCAGAGGAAAACTGACTTTGACATTGGAAAAAGGGGGAAGAGGGGGGAGTCTCTTTTAATTCAAAATTTTATTTGGGGTCAGAACAACTACCTTTGCTGCACTTTAATAAAAGGTATATTTTGTATACAAAAGTTCTGAACCTGGGTTTAAATTTAACTTTGCCACTTACTGTGTGACCTTGGACAGGTGATAATCTTTCCTCAGGTTACTCTTCTGTAAAATAAGTTGGTCACACTAAATGACATCTAAGACCTTCTCTAGCTCTAAATCTATGATCCTACAAAACTGGTAACTGTATTTAGACATTTACTCATAAATTAAGAGGTGGGAGTATGAAGCAGTAAAAGGTCACCTTCCTAAAGAAAGAAAACAAAGCATTAACTAAGAATCTACTATAAGTCAGGCAATATTTTCAGCATTTCACTTATATAATCTAATTTGATACTGAAAAATCCTGAAAAGTTTGTTCTATCATGATCCTGATTTTACAGTGGAGAAATTGAGGCAGAGATTAAGTGAGTTGTCCAGGGTCACACAACTAGTAGGTATCTACTGGGTCTTAACTCGGGTCTTCCTGATTCTAGGCCCAGTCCTAATCTATTATGACATACAAGTTATAAGAAGGAGAAGAACCCTAATTTCCTTTGATTTCTTCATTATCCAGCGCTGTGATATTTGCCTGATCATATGGAGGGAATTAGGGAAATAGACTTATATTATTGTTATTATTAGTGGGATTATCTCCCATACACTAGCTAGTAATTCATTTGGATCAAAAAGTTCCACTTTTATGATACCTGGGATGGTTAAAGCTAACAATTTCTTGCTTCCCACTTCAAATTATTTTAATAAAATAGTCAGAATTCCCAATACCTAATTAGAATATGGGAAAGGAGAAGAAAAACAGAGTACTTAGGTGAAAGTTGGATATAGCTTGATAGGTTGGATGCTAGAAGCATGAGGTTACTCAAGAGAGGGAGTATTATATAAATAGGAAGGAGGGAGATAGAAAATACAAATAGTCTCCTGTACAGTCTGGCTAGTAGCTTGCTTAGTGGCAGCTACCATAGACTCTGAAAATAATCTGTGCTGCATTTGACAAAATTGTCAAGGGTTGACTGTACCTGGTAAACCAGTAAATATTTGCAAGTTGATATACTGCTCATACAATATAAAGGGTTCATGTGTGTGTATGTGTGTGTGTGTGTGTGTGTGTGTATTTGTGAGTCACTTTAGCTTGAACACTTATAATATTGTAACTGGGGAGAAGTCTGATTAAATTGATAATAATGTGACTGACTGTAAATCATAATAAATCAATATATCTGGCTAAAACATTCTATTTATTTTTGATAATTTGTTATCAACTTAATATTTAAGTCAACACTGCTAATTGCTTTGTAATTATTTAAATTTAAATAAATGAATTTCAATGTTTAAAATGTCATAACTTGTTAGGCTCACCTAAGTCTCTATCAGGATTCTTTGTCCATTCATTCTGATTCACTTTAATTGTAATATGAGCATGGTTGGTGTATACAGTGTTTTTGTTTTTTTATGTGGTCTATTGGAAAGAGAATCGTGTTTTGCATCAAAGGATCTGATTTCAAATATTTGCTCTGACCTTTACTGTCTAACCTCTTTGGACCTAAGTTTCTTAAAATGAAATATTTGAACTAGATAGTCTCTAAGATTCCTTTCAACCCTGTCTATGATATAAAAGTCATTCCATACATCTTTAGTTTCTTCTACTTACTTATCTTAATTACAATACAGCATTCCTTAAAATTAATGTACATAATTTATTTAGTCATCCTCATTTTTTGTTGGATATTTAATTCACCTTCAGTTCTTTTGTAATTACAAATATTTGACAACAAATACTACTTCAAAGAAAAGTTCTGTATAACAAAGCTATATCTATTTTTGGAGATGGCCTATGGAAAAATCAAATTCTTTACATTCTGACCAAAAATAATCTTATAAACAACTCATTCCTGGAGTTCTTAATTATGTGATGAAAGTGTCCAGGGAAGTGCTTTTTGGACTGTAGGTGGACAGAGAAGGAACTTGGAATGGACTTCAGAAGTCACCTGGTGGAGTAATTATTTATAGAGTTATCTATCCACTCTGTGCCATAAAATAATATACCACCTAATGAGGGAAAACCTTTAGCTAATCTACTTTTGGACAATTCTATTGTTAGAAAAGTTTTCTTGGTAACCCTCAGCAAATTCAGTAAAAGCAGTTGACCACACTCTCCCACTGGATAGTCTTCCACTTTAAGTTTCAGAGATGCACACTTTTCCTGGTTTTCCTTCTATTTTTTCTGATTGTTATTTCATTGTCTTCTGTGCAGGATCCTTTTTCTTAGAGTGAATCCATTAGATAAATGGTCCTATGCAGATAATTTCCAAATCTATTTTTCTGGGCAGCCAAAGTACAAAGTGCTAAATTTATATTCAGGAAGACATCTACTAGGTTTTCCTAAGTAAGTCATTTAACTTTTACCTTCCCTTAGTTTCCTAATAATAACATATACATTATAGAATTGATGTTGGGATCAAATGCAATAACAATATAAACAGATCTTAAAGCACACTATTATTTCTAATCCAGATTTCTCTTCTCAGATTAAAACCAACATGTTCAATAATCTATAGATTATAGGTGTTCCATTTGAGTTTAACATATACCACAATTGAGCTTTTCATCTTTTTTATCTAAATTGGTTCCTTCTTCTGACTTAAATATTTTGTCCATATATTATTATATCATATAATTACCTCAATGTGCATTAGTACAATAATGATGATATTTATGTGATACTTCTCAAATTAGCAATGTGCTTTGCACTTGTTATCTTTTTTTTATCCCATTATGCCACAAATACTAGGAGGGCAAGAGTTAACATTATCTATGCTTTTCTTTCTCATATGCTTAGCTCAAGGTTTTTATATATATATATATATATATATATATATATATATATATATAATATATATATAATTGACATTTAATAATTTTTTTAATTGAGTTAAATTTGCTGGTTTAGTGCAAAGAGGCTGGGCATCAACTCTCTTTCATCTCTAAGCCTGGTGACTGGAGATGTGACTTTATATTGTATCTATTATGATTCTATCACAAAATTGAGATCTTAAAAGGAAAAAAATGAATTAACCCTTTGGTTATTGAGGTATCACTTAAAAATTCAGGATGTAAATGTTAATAAGTGACACATATTATGCTTTAAAGTTGACTAAGTGTTTTTCATACAACTTTGTGATATAAAAAGGATAAAGTAGTATCACTTTGTAGATGAGGAAATTGATGGTTAGTGAGATGAAATTAATTTCTAAGAGGTTCACATTTAGGAAGAGGTATGAGAAGAACATGTTGTGTGGACCCTGAAGTTTAGCCACACTCTAATGGACAGAAAATCCCTGATGGAAAATCAGTAACCAACCAACCAAAATTGGTCAGCCCAGCATTTTCAGCTGGCCTTTGACAACCTAATTGGAGCAATTATGTAAAAATGTAATTGATATGGTTTTAAAAATTATATTCTGAATTACGAATTCAGTTATATTGCATAGAAGTAGAGCTTAACTTCTAGGTGGTATACTTGTACCCATGTACATATCCAACATTTTTAATTAAGTGGCTAAAATATCTGAAGAGGCTAGCTCTTTCATCCATATTTTTATTATCTTTGAATATTGTTAAGTGAAGTTGTTTAAATTATAAAGTAACACTCTATTTGTATACCTTTATCATAATAATTTTATTTCTCTGAGAAGTCTTTAAAGTAGAGACATGCACATTAGTCAACTAGCCACTGGATGTCACTGTTGTAGCACACAATGGGAAAGAAAACATTTATTTTTTCATTTAGAGATGGCACTAAATGAAGGTTGAATGTGATAGTTTCAGATGTTCAGCACTTTAAATAAGACAGCCTTGTTTAATACAATTCCAAGCACACTCCTTTTTAATATTATTCAAGAACTTGTTAAAGTCAGGCTGATTTGGCAAGATTCTTTCTTTTAATAGTGCCTTGTTAGCCATTGAACTTTCTGTGAATTTGGCTTATAAAACTGAATATTCTCCCCCCTTCCCCCTTCTCCCTTTGGGCTCTGCAGATTTATATTTGGTTATTTTCATCATGCTTTCATGAAATCCTTTCCCCCAAATTCCAAAGGGGAATTTGGTTTACTAAAGTCTTAGTTTGCTAAGGGTCACTCAGAAATTGGTCTTTCTTTTTGGCCAATTTCATGATCACATCTTACAAAAATGATCTTTCATCATAAATTGGTCTAAAAATGTGTGGAGATCAGTGGCAAGATAAGTCATTCATGGATTCTCCATTCACGGTCAGAGGTCAAGAAACATATCCCAATAAAGAATAGCCCCTTGAAGGTTTTTGTGAAAAAGGGAAGAATTTTGTACTCCACCTCTCATTGTTTTCTGCTCCCATTAGGAGGAATGTCTCTCCATTTGATCTGTAGGGCTAATAAAAAACACAGAGTTAATTCTTTTTTCTATACAATTTAACACTTTATTGAATACTCAACTCTGCGACAAAATTAAGGAGAATATGTCTGAACTATAACTGGAGATTCTGGTACTTGAGACCCAATCAAATGAGCAGGGCGGGGAGAGTCAGTCATTCTCAGTGATGTAATGTCATCAGAGAACCATCAGAAGCAGTCCCCTCCCATATTAGGGCCTGGAGGTACTAAAAATTACAGCCAGAGGGAATATGGAGCAATTTATTTCCTCTTCTATAGTTAAGTAGCATTTATTTTTAGAGGCAGCATGACATGATGGAAAGAAGCCAAGAGTCCAGTGACTGCATCTGAAGCACTTGTTAGAAATGTGAATAAGAATAAGTTATTTAATTTCTCTGAGTCTCAGTTTCCTCATTTGTAAAATGGGAATAAAAGAATGAATTAAAAAGTTTTTATTAAGTGCTTGTTAATGCAAAACAATGTGCTAAATATTGGGAAGCAGTCAATAAATATTTGTTATGTGCCTGTTCTGGGGATACAAATATAAAAAAGACCTTCCCTATACTCAAGGAACATGCAGTCTAATGGGAGAAGACAATTAAACAAAATGAAGTTGAAAAACCAATGTGAAAATATGATGGAATCCAGTTCAAAGAAATGAAGTGGTAAGAATGGCATAAATGGCTGGTGAGGCCCCTATAATTGGAGACTGGGAAAAGCTCTTTGCTCTGTCTACAGACTTTGATTATAGGGGCAAAGGATACTGAGGGTACTCATGAGGATGAGTACCAAAGTTGATGAAATCTCCTAGAATGATAAGGGTTTCCTGGGACCATGATGGAGTCTAGTACAAAGGGGCACAGCTGGTGGGAAATGAAGACAAATAGAAAAACAAGACAGTCCCTGCTTTCAAGGAGCTTACATTCTAAAAGAGGAAGATAACAAATATAGGAGATTACAATTGCAAGTCATATGGCAAAGCAGACACTAATGCCTCTTCTTTAATCTCATTTCCATTGATAAAAAAAAACTTTTTCTGATGTTGAACCATTTGACAGTGCTAAGGACTTCATTGCTAAAAAACATTCTTTCCTCAGCCTCAAAGGCCTGATAATGCTTATACTATGAATCTTATAGGGTTTTTGATAGGAATGTGCTTTCCAAGTCTTTAAGTGTAATGTTAATGTCAATTGCTATTACTATTCCCTGGGGCATCTGGGAGAATGAGACATTTTTAAAATCTGGCAATTTAAAAATATTCAGAACAAAAATTTTAATGAGCACTGTTACCTCCATAAATGAATATGCATTTAAATATCATTAGGTCATCTAGATAAATAGGAAAAACAGTTCACCCCTTCTGAAAACATATGATGGAAGATTGGCAAAACTGAGGATGATAAACCCATAGATACAGCAAATGAACACAAATTGAGCAGATATATTAATTCCATATGAAATATTATAGCCTAACATATGAAATGATCAATAGTTCATCTTATACTTCCTATCTTTTCACTGCAAAGTAATTATTTTTGGTCAATGAGGATAGTGGAGATATTGTAGTATGTGTCCTAGAGTCAATGAGAATTGGAGAGTATAGTAATTAACTGAAAACATCTTCTGTCCCTCTCATATTTTATAGAATGTATAACATATATAAGATAATTTTATATGGCAGTGATTGTTATCACTGGTAGTTATCAGAAATGCTGGTAGTTAACAAAAAATGCTGGTGGTTATAAGAAAAAAGTATTCAAAAGAAAATAGGATATATCATATTGCATTTCTAAAAATCAGACTACACTGGGAAGATTGTGGACATTTTTGGTTCTTCCCCATTCAGAAATATATCCTGAAAAAGATCTAGAGAGGAACAACTAAATGTTCTAAAAGATAGAGATTCTGGATCAAAGTTCCCCCTACCCATTGTGGTTTATTGTTATTTCCACTATGCCATATTGCTTCTCAGAATTTATACTCCTGACTACTGAGGGGAAAAGTGTTTCCTCTGTATTTCCCAGATCTTTAGCATGGGACAACTTGGGCTTTGTCCCAGCACATTGACAAAGAGGATTTGCTTTTGCTGGTCTTTTGCTAGCTTGATACTGCTTTCCCTCCAACCCCCTATTATCCCACCGAGTTAAATTTGCCCCAGGTATAAGATCTAGTTAGATAAGTAGATGATATATGGAAATGAACTTGGATTGGGAGTTAGCAACCCATTTTTATATTCCCATTGCTGCTAGATGTGGGAACTACTTCACCTTTTTGAACTATAAAATGAGAGGACAGGATCAGTTATCTCCAGGGTCCCTTAAAAATCCAGTGCTCTGTGATATTATGGTTGATAAAACTAGAAAACATCTGGAAAGATGAAGATTGAGAATGGATAAGGTGAAAGACAATTAAAAATCATCTACGGAATGGATGAATACACATCCAATTAATCAAAATTTAAATGAAATTCAAGACATTTATTAAGTGTCTATTATGAGTCAGACATTTTGCTAGATTCAGGAATACAAAGATAAAAAGTTTAATACACCTCAAGGAATTTCATTCTTTTGGGAGGAAATTCTATATCTATCTATCTCTGTCTCTATCTCTGTCTCTATCTATCTATCTATCTATCTATCTATCTATCTATCTATCTATCTATCTATAACAGATAGTGAGGTGGTGCAGTGGATAGGAATGTGCCTTCCTAATCCTGAAAGTCAGGAAGATGTGAATGCAAATCCTGCCCCCAGATACTTTCTAGTTATGTGACTCTGGATAAGTCACTTCAACTCTATGTGCTTTAGTCTCATCATTTGTAAAATGGGATATACTATTTGTATAATCTTTTACAAACCTTTATAGTTGCTATTATTGTTAATGTTATTTAATACAAAGAAAATTATTATTAATGTTATTACATAAAAGCAATGTCAAGGGGTGAGGGATCAGAAAATACTGAATATAGACAGAAGATGGCCCCCACATTTTTATATGAAGGACTAAGGAATTGAAAAAACATGGGAGGAAATCTGTCCAAAGACATGAAAGAGAATAGTATTAAGTACATGAGGAATAGAAAGTGGAATGCAAGTTTCTAAAAGTATTAAAAACCTTTTTGGTTAAGTACTATTCTGAAGCAGTATATTTGATTCATTGACTTTACAATCTTGATTTCTATCAAATTAGACATCAAACTTGGCCATATTGATGTCATACAACTTCTTTGATACTTGTTGACCTTGATGTCCATAAAGAATACTAGAGTGTTGTTGTCCTCAATATTCTTCATAATCCATTCAGTGGAGAAGGGAAACAATGATAGAATAGTAAAAAAGTTTGTTTTTCTGATGGGCACTTTTCTGAGGGCCTTTGAAATCTTAGTGACTTGAGTCTCTGGAAGGTGGGGGTCATTTGGATCTTCTTTTTGTGATCATTGACACTGTTCAATACCATCATCTTGCCCTTCAAAGCCTTGGACTTGACTGCCTAACCACTTCCTTCATCTTTGCCTTTGGTACCATCTTGGGGGAAAGGTCACCAATTCTATTTTTAAAAAATAATTGGAACTACACAAATCCTAATAGAATATAAACTCCTAGAGGAAAGGGGCTATTTTAAAAAATATCTGCTTAATGCTTAAAGAGACTTGTTGAAGAAATAAATTAATGAATTTCTCCTCTAGACATGGCCCTACCTGTATATCCTTTCTCAAATATGACTCTCAGAACTCAATACAATATTCTAAATATTGTGTCAGGGGAGAATATTGTGTGACTTTCTTCATCTGTCTCATTCAGGATGTTCTATTTCTATAACTGAAGACTAAGGTTGATTTATTCTTTTCTGGTTGTTGTGTAAAGGTGTGCTAGGGCCAACTTGAACAACTCAAGAGAACTGATTGTGAAATTTCCAGGATGAACATTTGTACCTTGAAAATTGGCAAATACTACAAATGTTACAGGGATTGATTTGTTGTCTAGACTTACGAAAATGATAGAGAAAATGTTAATAATGCAGATTAAACTTGTGTGCCTTGCTAATAATTTTTTCTTTTTTACTTTTTTGAGAGCTGGCCACTGACCATTTACTAATACATGACTGCTGCTGTGTCACACTATTTATATTCAGCTTTCAAACTGTTAAACACAAAGATTTGTTTTGTTTTATACAAAGTACTTTTTAGTTACATCTCTTCTATTCTGTACTAGTATAGTAAAATTATTTTGAAGATAATTGCTAATAGATCTTATATTTATCTCTATTTTGTTATTTTATTATTTTATCATCATCATTATTATTGCTATATTTGTGATTTTGTTTTGTGGAAACATTCTAGTGAGGAAACTCCCCCTACCATTGCATGTTGATAACTGTTCTTCAAGTTTAATTCTTAGGGAGCTTCCTGAGAGATTAAGTGCCTTGTGAAGAGTTACCCAGGCAGTAATGCATCAAAGGCAAAACTTGAAACTAGGTTTTCCTGACCTTGAGGTCACTTTTCTATTATGCCATACTGGCAAATTTTTTTTGGTTTCATCTTATGGCATTATGATAGAAGTGATTCTTTTGCAATATATGACTCTAATGCTGCTTCTTACTTTAAATCCTATGATTCAGTGAAGACCTAATTCGCTCTTGTTTCAATCATCTTGGTTTAGTTGGTTTGACTGAATCAGAGTCACTTATACTTGTTATTGGTTATTTCTTCCCTTTAGCCACTTTCCTACATGCTTCTACTGTTTAATCTCTCCTGAACATAAGTCTCTTCCTACCCCAATTCATCCTCAGTTCAGTTGTCAAGTTGATCTCCCTAAAACACAGATCTGACCATATCATCTCATTCAATAAACTTTGATATGGTTTCTAAGGAAGTGATAGGGAACCATTATGATCCCATCTCTATCTGTCTTTTCTTCAGACTTCTGCCTTTATTTAGCTTTTAAAACTTTTATAACCTGGCCCCTTTTTACCTTTCCAGTCTTTTACATCTTATTCTTCTCCATACATTCTGTGTATTAGCTACATTGACCTTTCTGTTCCTTGCACACTACACTTCCAACTCCCAATTCCAAACATTTTTACTTTTTCTGGTGCTTGGAGTGCTATAATTCCTCATCCCTGGCTTTCTTCAAATCTCATCTGAAGTCCCACCTTCAAGGATAAATCTTTCCCAGTCTTAATTCCAGTGCCTTCCCTTCGAGACTGTCTCTAATTTATCCTGTATGTAACTTATTTGTACAGGTTTTTGCATCTCTCTCTCTCTCTCTCTCTCTCTCTCTCTCTCTCTCTCTCTCTCTCTCTCTCTCTCTCTCGACTTACAAGATCCTTGAGAGTAGGAACTTTTTTCTAATCTTTCTTGTCAACATCATTTAGTGGTGTCCAGCACAGAAACAGGCACTTCTTGTTGTTTGTCTTTCATTTTCAAAGAGCACCAATGACATCAAGGGATGACTTGCTTGTGAATTAGATTTAAATGAGACAAAGTTGCACAACATAGTCAACCTCACTTTCTTCCAGTCATCTTCAGCTGCCTTTGTGGCTGTGGGAACAAGTTGTTATCTGCCCATTCCACCTAGGAAGTCTTCATCTGCTTGGGGAAGACATCCCCTAACTCATTGGTGGATCTGAAACCTGTCAGTTACCCTTATTCTGGTTTAAACCCATCTTCTGAGAAGGTTTACCAGCCAGGATGTGACTGCTGCTCATACTATGGCTTCTTGGAGCCATGGATGAGAGTTGTATGGCTGGTGGACACTAATGGTGGAGGAACAGCCCTGACAAAGGTTTGGCAAGCCCTGATCCAAGAGATGCTTGTCCTACCTGAATTCCCAATACGTTCTGTAACTTAGCACAGTGTCCTGGAATTTAATTAACACTAGATGACTGGTTGTCTGAATACATTAGCACCAGGCTCTCCTTTTTCTTTAGATTCTATGATAGGGCTTCAAAGCAGGGATCCTTTAAATTTGGGGACCCATGTCTATTCACTTCACAGGTTTCCACCTGATTGACCTTCTCTTCCTATTTGGAGAATATTCCATATATTGGATCTCCAGATACATGCTCTTTTGCAGGTTGACTTTGGTTCTCAGCTTAGTAGTAGAACTGAAACATCTGTTATGCTCTCAGTTTTCAACACATTCCCTCCATATCTTTTATAATATTTCCGTATTCTTTTCTACATCCTCAGGAGAATGTTAATAAGAATTCATAAAAATGCTTTTTATATGCAATAATTAATTAATAACACATAATTCCCCCTTTCCCCCCAACCGATTTCCTTGATATCAACTACTATTGGTCAAGGTGATAATAATAATGACTAGCATTTATATAGAATTTAAAGATTTCAAAAGTACTTTACAAATAATATTTTATCCTTGCAACATTCCTTGTATGTAGGTGCTATTATTATTAGAGCTGTAAGGAACCTGAGTGTACAAATAATACAACATTTCCATTTTTTTTTGGATGAGAAAACTGAAGCAAGCAATTGGCTAAATGACTTGCTCAGGATCACACAAATTACTAAATGTCTGAGGCAGGATTTCAATTAATTGCTATTGCCTCCAGGTTAACTCTACTGGGCCAAACTTGGCAAACCATACAATAAAGAAATCATCCTATTGTCTTATAAAGACAATTTGATAACAGGTTATTGATAAAGATTGTGAATGAACTCTTATTATTTCCCCTTTTTTATACTATTGTCTTTTTATCTGTACATAGTTGTCCATTTCTTCTCTACATAAATATCAATATTGTATTAGAATAATAATTCTTATTTGCTATGCTGTACAATTACAAAAATTCTTTGCTTCCATGGTTTAGAGGCCATGGTTCTAATTTCAGTTCATCTCTTGGACTTCCAGTAAGTCACAAACTGATTTGAAAAAAAAAAAGAGGAACAAGCAGATTTTCTAATAGCTTCAAGTAAACCAATATAGCTACAGACACTATAGCATGCACCTGTAAATAACACTACACACACACACACACGCACACACACACACACACACACACACACACACGAGTTTGTTTTGTCTACTTTTAAGAATGCTTGGCTTGGTCAATAGTCTAATTTCCCATTTAGTTCAAATGAATCCATCATAGCCTAGTGGCTGATGTTATTGCTTTGAATCAATATCATGAAGAGGTAAATGGACATTTTGGAGCCTTCAGCAAACCTGTAATGTACGGTCCAATTGAATTCTATTTCTATAACCCTATCTAACACCTTTTGGGAACTCTGGCCATATAGTTGCTATCGTTATGTTTAAGAGTAGGTATGAGAATTCTCCCTTCACCTTTGATTATAGAGTAAGCAGAAGACAGAGGAACAAGCATTAGAAGCATGTGCTGATCTTATTATTATCCCACAATGTTTAAAGGAAAGGTGGATTGTTGGGGAAACAAAGTATATAGAGGTTAAACCAGGATTTCCTTCTCTTCTTGGCACTGGTAGGAGGCAGAAGAATCACATTTCTTTTAGTCTGGAATTCTTTCTCCCTGTCCTCCAGCCCTATAACCACCCCTTTTGCTCCCCCTATAAATCTCATTCACTCTTTCAATTGGAGGCAAAATCTGCTACAATGATGTAAACCACTTATATCCACTTATGGTTATGGTAGAAAGTGCTAGGGCTTAGGGTAAAGAAGACCAGAGTTCAAATCCAGCCTCGGATGCTATCTAGGTGACTCTGGGCAAGTCATTTAACCTCTACTTCAGTTTCTTTGTTGTATAATGGGGACCATAATAAGTGCTTACCTTCCTGGGTTGTTGCGAGGATCAAATAAGATAATATTTGAAAAGTACATAGAACTGAGTCAGGTACAGAATAGGTATTTAATAAATACTTGTTTCCTCCCTTCCTTTCCTTCCTACCTTCCTCCCTCCTTTCTCCCCTCCCTCCCTTCCTTCCTTCCTTCCCTCCCTCCTTTCTTCCCTTCTTCCTCTCTTTTACCACTTTCCTTCCTTCCTTCCTTCCCTCCCTCCCTTCTTCCCTCCTCCCTCCCTCTTACCACTTTCCCTCCTTCCCTTCCCTCCTTCCTTCCTCCCTTCATTCCCTCCATCCTTCTCCCTCCCTCCCTCTCTCCTTCTGCTCCCTCCTTCCTTCCTTCTTCCCTTCCTCCTTTCTTCCCTTCCTTCTTTCCTTTCCTCCTTACCACTTTCCCTCCTTCCTTCCTCCCCTCATCCCTTCCATTCTTCTGCCTCCCTCTCTCCCTCTGTTCCCTCCTTCCTTCTTCCCTTCTTTCCTTCCCTTCCTCCCTTCCTTTTTTCCTTTCCTTCTTACCACTTTCCCTCCTTCCTTCTTTCCTTGATTAACCCATTTTATAGAATACGATAGCTCATAATACAGAGACCTCTATTTCTGTAGAGTATAATTGCAGTACTATAGATGTGTGTGTGTGTGTGTGTGTGTGTGTGTGTGTGTGTGTGTGTGTGTGTGATACTGGTTAGAGTTATAGTGGGCCTTATCTGGTGCCAGGTCACTTGGGAATTTTCTTTTCCAATCTCTAACCACTGAACTGCTTTCTGTTTTGTATACTTAAGAAAAGCACTTTAAAACTTTTTTTTTTGGTTTTTGCAAGGCAGTGGGGTTAAGTGACTTGCCCAAGGTCACACAGCTAGGGAATTACTAAGTGTCTGAGATCAAATTTGAACTCAGGTCCTCCTGACTCCAGGGCCAGTGTTCTATCCATTATATCACCTGGCTGCCCCAAGGAATGCTCTTTAATTAGTCTATCTAAATGTATTTGTAGGCTCCTGGAAGGCAAATTTTCTAGAGGAAAAAGCTCTTGACAGCCATTATGAACATTTAATGTACATAGAATTTTAGAACTGTAAGGACCCATTGAAAACATCTAATCTGATCCCCAAATTTTTCAGATAAGTAAACTGAGGCAAAAAAGATTAAATTATTCATTCAAGAGTATGTAAAAGATTCAGATCTTATCTTTAGCTATTGTTTCGGATCATGTAAGTCATTACTTTTCTTCTAGTAAATATTTGGGGGGTTTATTTTATTGGCACTATTCTGTGGCATATCATAGGATATTTCTTACTAGAATATTTCTTAGTCTGACACTTATTCAGACATTGACTTCTTAAAGGAGGTTATTCTATTATGTTTTTGTTTTTGTTTTTGCAAGGCAGTGGGGTTAAGTAACTTGCCCAAGGTCACATGACTAGGTAATTATTAAGTGTCTGAGGCTGGATTTGAATTGAGGTCCTCTTGATTCCAGGGCCGGTGCTCTATCCATTGCACCTCCTAGCTGTCCTATATGTTATTTTTTTGAAAAGGTAATGGACTGGTCACAGGCAAGGGTGGCAGATGACAACTGGATAGATCAAGTTTTCTTCTGATGTATATCCTTTCAATATTAGGGCAAAGTGAGGAAGACTTCTAGCACACTGAAGGGATCTGCTGTGTTTATGATAGGACAGAGACATGATTTTTCACAGAATTAACAGTGATCTTTATCTTTGGAAGAAATATGTGTCAATAAAATCATAGATCAAATTGTATATCCAGGAATGACCATGTCTTCCTTGATCAGTATGTAGTGTGTTGGATTTGCCTCTTTCAATTTAAGAAAGTTGAATTTTTTTGCTTCAGATATTTAAAACCTTTGTAATCCTGCGAAAGTCACTTACCATCAGTCTCTCTGTTTCCTCATATAAAATCAGAATAATAATAGCATTTACCTCCAAGGATTGTTGTGAGGATAAAACGATATAATATTTGTAAAGTGCTTCACAAATCTTAAAGAACAATGTAAATCATATTTATTATTAATAAGTACAACAGAGTCTTGGAATAAATATACTTTGAGGCCCATCTTAGTTGAGCTGGACGTAATTGGTAAGCTATGTACATAACGATTATTTTCTTTTCTTTCTGTTGGGATCTGTGATTTTTATAAAGTGAATGTCTAGCACATAAATGTCCTTAATCTTTGCAGCTCAGAAACTCTCTGTAATTATAGTCTTAGAGAGTTGCCTGGGAAACTGAAAAGGGAAGTCACTTGTCCAGGGTCACATAATCATTATATCTCAGAGGCAGAATTTGAACTCAGACCTTTCTGATTCCAAGGTTCATTTTCTATTCAATATAACAACTCGACTATTATAGATCTGAAGATCACTCCAAAGGCAGTTCTACTGATGTGGCATTTTTGCAACCATAATAGGAACAATAAAGGTGGACAGGCCAGTTCGGTATTCATCAACCAATTCTTTGAGCAAAAAAATGAGACTGATCACAAATCAGAGACAATGACAAACATTGCCAAACCCCTAGATACCCATGGCATCCTTGGATCCAAGGACAATCCCTGCCCACATGAGATTATTGCATCTCTGTCTGCCAGCTATACCCACTTCTACTGAGAATGATAATTGCCAGTGCTTTATCTTCAATTGCAAAGGAGATCAGCTATGTGCCCCCACAACTGAGAGATGACATGAGGCAAGGTTCCCAGATCCATCACAACACTATGAAATTTGCCTTTAAACAACAGAGAGTGCTGCTCATGGAAAGCCTGCAGGATTAGACTTCTATTTAAAGCAGTTTCCCAACAGCCAGTTTTACCCATCTTAAGCAAATGTCCTGTCAGAGGAAGGATGATTGGAATCAGTCACCTCTAGCAATGAAATGTTTAAGAGTCAGAAACTGACAGCTTGAGTAAATCTTCCTGGCAAGTGAACTTATTTAAAATAAATGTATAAAAGATTATGAAGCCAAGGAAAGCTTAATTAAAGTTTAGTAGAGATTGAAACATATATGTTTAGGAACACAAATTCCCTTTTTTTCATACTCAATATTCATTAATTCTCCTCATCCATTTCAAATTTATCCTTTTGCTTTTCTCATATTGATAGTGTGGCTACTATTTTCATCTTGGTAGTTAACATAATCCTAAGGGAGTAAATTTGCCTAGGCAGTGAACTTGCCCACATGGAACCCATTTCACCATTCATATTAGTCAATGGTATTTCTGATCCCAGGATGGTCAGTGAACTGGGAGCTTGAGGGAGTTTGTTCAAAATAAAATAGATTTTTTAAAAAAATTTAGCACTTTCATCAAGAAGGTGATATTCTTTGTTCATTACCTCACTCAGAAAAGCACCTTGGACATTAAAATGGGGCATCAAAAAATGATAGGGCAGCCAGGATGCTGAATTCAAGGAGTGCAGGAGAGACTCTCAGAAAGTTGCCCACTCTACACTCCTGGGATGCATGGGCAAGTTTCCATGAATTACATTAGACTTCATCTAGAATTTTAAAATTGAAAGTCCTAGTTTCATTACTAGGTATTTGTGAAATGTTATTGCTATCATTTTATTAGCTATTCAATCTAATTTCTCACTCTTTTCCAAGTGTGAGACTGCATTTTCCACACACCTCAGAGAGAGAAGAGAGTCTCCTCTGGCAACACTACTCAATTCCTATTTGCTTGGCCTTGGTACTTGGGTGCAAGGAATAATGAACTGATCATTCCTTAAGGAGTCATGTACTTGATGGCAAAGCTATTTTTGTAAAGTCTATTTTAATGTGTCTAGAAATAACTATACAGATTAGAAGAGTCCTGGAACTTCCCCTTGAAGATTACGGGTCTCTTTCTGGAAGCAGAAATAACATGTAATAAGAGGCATTATCATATGCCTTTCTGCTGTACCCTAAGGACTACTGAACTTTTCCATTTCACTTGCAATTGAAATCTTTCCTATGTGTTACTTCCTCATTAGAATGTGAGCTCCTGAACAGCAGGGTCTTCCTTAAATTTTTATTTACATTCTCAATACTTAGCATAGTACTTTACATCAGGAAATACTTCATAATATTTTAGTCATTAATTTATCTATATAATTCTTTATCTATTTTCCCTTGCTTCCCATTACACATTTCTATTTTTTTTTTTTTTTGCTTTTTCTAAGAAGCAATGGCTAAATGTTTTGGCCAAATTTGGAGTTATATTATTTCAGTATGGAAGTGATTTCTCAATATCTCTTAAAATCTCATTGGTCTTTCTGTTGCTTTTTCATAAGACAATCTGTGCAAATAATGTCTTAATTCACATTTCATTCAAATAAAATTATGAATTTAGTATAATTTTAAAGCAATGTAAAATCTTACAAAGGACAAAAATAGCTTAAAAAACAATCATATTGACTTTATGTGATGAGTAGGCTTAGTTTTGCTATGGTGTTTCTCAAATGTATCATTGATGATATTGATATGTTTCTTTCTCAGTACTAATCAAGATTGATAGGTTTGTTGCCTTCTCAATAGTTTTAACAGAAAATCTGATTTCACATAAATAAGATATTATGAATAGTAATACAAATCACAGAATCAGGGATTTTGAGAGAAGGGACCTTAGTGGCCATCTAGTTCAACCTCTGCATGATAATAAGCTTCACTATACCATAACCAACAAATGGTTGCCCAGTCTCTTCTTGAAGGCTTCCAAGTAGAAGGAATAGGTCACTTCTCTAGGCAGCCCATTCCATTTTTGGATAGCTCTAATTGTTAGGATTGGGGCAGCTAGGTGACTCATTGGATAGAGTGCTGAGCCTGGAGTCAGGAAGATGAGTTCAAATCTAGCCTCAGATACTTACTAGCTATGTGACCCTGAGCAAGTCACACAACCCTGTATGCTTTGGTTTTCTTATTTGTAAAATGATCTGGAGAAGGAAAAGACAAATCTTTGTAATATATTTGCTAAGAAAATCCCAAAATGGAGTCATGAAGAGTTAGACATGTCTGAAATGAGTCAACCACAAATTGTTAGAAAATTTTCGTCACTTCAAGTCTAAGTCTGCAACTTCTCACTAAATGGTTCTGCCCTCTGAGGCCAAGTCAAATTTTTCCTTCAACTGTCCTATCACAAACTTGAAGGTAGTAATAACATGCCTTTTCCTATACCCTAGTATACCCTTCTTCAAACTAAAGATATCTAGTCCCTTTACCTTTATCTTATATGATATGTACTTAAGGCTCTTCACTATCCAGGTTGTCTTCTATATATTCTAGTTTTCACTGACATTCTTTTTTTAAAATTTTTATTAAAGATATTATTTGAGTTTTACAGTTTTCCCCCAATCTTGCTTCCCTCCCCCCACCCCCACCCCACAGATAGCACTCTGTCAGTCTTTACTTTGTTTCCATGTTGTACCTCGATCCAAATTGGGTGTGATGAGAGAGAAATCATATCCTTAAAGAGAACAGAATTCTCAGAGGTAACCAGATTAAACCATAAGACATCTGGGTTTTTTTTTTTTCCGAATTAAAGGGAATAGTCCTTGTACTTTGTTCATACTCCACAGATCCTTATCTGGATACAGATGGTACTCTCCTTTGCAGACAGCCAAAAATTGTTCCCAATTGTTGTGCTGATGGAATGAGCAAGTCCTTCAAGGTTGAACATCACTCCCATGTTGCTGTTAGGGTGTACAGTGTTTTTCTGGTTCTGCTCATCTCACTCAGCATCAGTTCATGCAAATCCCTACAGGTTTCCCTGAAATCCCATCACTCCTGTTTTCTAATAGAACAATAGTGTTCCATGACATTACATATACCACAGTTTGCTAAACCATTCCCAAATTGAAGAACATTTACTGGATTTCCAATTCTTTGCCACCACAAACAGGGCTGCTATAAATATTTTTGTACAAGTAATGTTTTTACCCTTTTTCCTCTAAGAATTTGGGTGCTGTCCCACTGGGTGCATATATATTCAATATTGAAATGACTTTATTGTCTATGGTACCTTTTAGGAGGATAAAGTTTCCTTCCTTATCTCTTTTAACGCTATTTATTTTTGCTGCTGCTTTGTCTGAGATAAGGATTGCTACACCTGCTTTTTTTACTTCAGCTGAAGCAAAATATATTTTGCTCCAACCTTTTACCTTTACTCTATATGTATCTCTCTGCTTCAAATGAGTTTCTTGTAAGCAGCATATTGTAGGATTCTGGTTTTTAATCCACTCTGCTATTTGCTTATGTTTTAAGGGAGAGTTCATCCCATTCACATTCAAGGTTATGATTACTAATTCTTTATTGCCCTCTGTGCTATCTTCCCTCTGTTTGTATTTTTCCCCCTTTCCCCCCTTTTATCCATATTCCCCAGTATTTTGTTTTTGAATACCACCCCCTTCAGTGTGTTTGCCCTCCTATATCACACCCTCCCCTTTCTTTCCCCTTTCCCTGTTCCCTTCCCTTCCTTTTGTTATTTCCCCTTATTTCCTCCACTCCCCTTCCCTTTCTCTGTCCCCCCTCCCCTTTTCCCTTTTAATTCTTGAAAGGTTAGATGTTTTATAAGTTAACTGAGTATGTGTAGGTTGACTTTAAGCCAAGTCTGATGAGAAGAAGATTCAGGTGTTTCTCCTTTACTACTTTCTTCCCCTCTATTACCATAGGATTTTTTTGTACCTCTTAGTGTAATGAGATCTGTCCCATTCAATCCTCTCCCTCCTCCCGTCTCTTTCCTGTCCCCCCTTTTAGGGAGGTAGCATATTTTTTTTTAGATCATTCTATCTAAGTCATAGAAAATTCTGAGTGTCTGTCCCTTCTAGTTCAGTATATTCTGTTGAATAGAGTACAAATTCCTGAGAGTTATTAGAGTCTTTCTCCCCAGTGGAGTTAAAGCCAGTTACATCCCATTAGATATCAGTCTCATGGATATGTCATGGATGTCCATCATTTCTGGCTAGGTATATTCTCTCTGTTAGAGTTACATTTCTCAGGATTTATGAGAGTCTCTTCCCCCCCCCCCCCCATGCTGGGATATAGCCAGTTTCAACTTGCTGGATTGCATTTTTTTCCTTTTACTGCCCCCCCTTTTTTTAACCTTTTCATGTGTCTCTTGAACCTCCTGTTTGATATCCAAATTTTCTGTTTAGCTCTGGTCTTTTCATCAGAAATTTTTGGAATTCTTCCATTTCGTTAAATGTCCATCTTTTTCCCTGGAAGAGAAGGCTCAACTTTGCAGGAAAGTAGATTCTTGGCTGCATTCCAAGCTCCTGTGCTCTTTGAAATATCTTGGTCCAGGCCCTTCGATCCCTTAAAGTTGATGCAGCCGGGTCCTGCGTGATCCTTACTGTGGCTCCTTGATATTTAAATTGTTTCTTTCTGGCTGTTTGCAGGATTTTCTCTTTTATCTGATAGTTCTGGAGTTTGGCCACAACATTCCTTGGTGTTTTTCTTTTAGGATCTTTTTCTGGTGGGGATTGATGTATTCTTTCAATAACTACTTTGCCCTCTGATTCCATGATGTCAGGGCAGTTTTCCATCACTAGATCCTGTAATATTAAGTCCAGGCTTTTTTTTTCTCTTCAATGTTTTCAAGAAGTCCTATAATTTTCAGGTTTCCCCTCCTTGATCTATTCTCGAGGTCAGTGGTTTTGTTGATGAGGTATTTCACATTTGCTTCTATTTTTTCTATTTTTTGATTTTGTTTAACTGACTCTTGCTGTCTCGTGGAGTCATTAGTTTCTGTAGACTCCATTATTTTTTGGGGGGAGGAGTTTTCTTCATTAACCTTTTCCAATTGGTCAATTCTTCTTTTGAAAGAGCTTTCCATTTGACCAATTGAGGTTTTGAGAGAATTAATTTCTTTTTGCATTTACTCATTTGAGGATCTGAGAGAATTGTTCTCATTTTGTAATTGTCCAATTCTACTTTCTAAGGTTTTGTTTTCTTGTTGCAAGGTATTAATTGTCCCCCCCCAAATTTTCCAGTTGATTTTTAAACTCCTTCCTTATTTCTTCAAGGAAGTCTTTAAGTGCTGCAGACTAGATTGTATTCTCCTCAGATATTCCAGGTCTCTCTGGGTTGGGGTCTTTCCCTTCCAGGAATTTTTCTATGGATCCACCTTTCTGCTGACCCTTATTCATTATGCTAAGACCTTGAGTTGGGTGGGGCTGGTTCACCTGGGCTTGGGATCTCTAAAGGCTTTACTGAGTGCAGTTTCTCTGGCTGGCCAGTAGGAGGAGCTGGTTGCTTTCTCTGGAGTGTCTGTGACCTTGATTGAGGCCTTCTCCCTTTGCTTGAGGGAGGGAATTGGAGCTATTGAATTCTTTTGCCTTCAATCAATGGTGGGCTTTACCCTGGCCTGAGATGATTCCTCAGTTGGGCTGGTTCTTTTGCTCACACACCTGGGCCTGAGGCAGAAATAATTTGCATTTGTTTGGGAGGAGACCTCAGTGCAGCAGACTCAGAGTTTCTCCATGAGGAGCCCAGGGATGGTGTCCGCAGCTGTTCTGCACCAGACCTCTCCCCGCAGCCCCTTCCCCAAGCTCCAGGGGGACAGCCCCAACACCAGCGCCTCTGCTTCCCTGCGGACCCAAGCCCCCTTCGTCCAGCCCCACCGCTGATCCATCAGGTCCGGCTCTCGGGCCCTCAGACTCCTGGTTCCGATTCAGCTGTTGGTCTGGCTGATCTTCCCTGGGAGCTCAGACTCACCTGCTGGTACTCAGCCAAGGCTGCTACGGGAGACAAATCCTGAGCTAGATTTTCCTCTCCTGGCTTTTCTTTCTGGGTTTCCTAGTTCGGATTTCTTTTAAGAGGTTTGTTTCATGTGATAGATGGGGAAGAGATCAGGAGACTTTAGAACTGTGCCTGTCTTCTCTCAGCCATCTTGGCCAGAAGTCCACTGCCATTCTTAAACTGAAGTACTCAGAAATGAATACAATGCTCAAACTGGTCTGATAAAAGCAGAATACAATGGGATCATCACCTCCTTATTCCTGAGAAAACCCCTCAAGGCAGCCCAAGTTCTCATTAACATTTTTTCTTTTCTTTTTAGTTTCCATAGTACTCTGCTGAAACATGTTAAGCTTGTAGTCCACTAAACCCCGCAGACCTATTTTCAGTACAGTTGCTGACTATTGATTCTTCCCCATCTCATACTTGTGAAGTTGATTTATTTTTTTGTATTGAAGTACAAAACCATGTTTATACTAATAGAACTTCATCTTATTAGATTCAACCTTATATTTCAGCCTGTCAGAATTCTTTGGATTCTTATTCTTTCATCCACTCTGTTAGTTATACCTCCCAGATTTGTGTAGTTTATAAATATGTTGAGCATGCCATATCTACTTTTATCCCAATCATTGCTAAAAATATTAAAAAGCATAGGGCAAAGCATAGATCCCTGGGTAGAGGCTTTTTGCCCCACTGACAGGAAACCATTAATAACTCCTCTTTGAGACTGGTGTCCCAACCAATTCTGAATCTATTCAATTGAATTATTGCTTAATCTATATCTCTTCATCCTCTACATAAGAATATGAAACACTTTATCAGAAGCTTTATGAGAATTTAAGTATTATGAGAGTGCTGATTAAAATCTCCTGTGGGAAGAATCTGGGAAGCCTGTTTCTGGAAAGGTATGCTAAGATTCAGGAAATAATTGGGAGAGAATCTAAAATGTGCAGGTATTCTATAACTGGTTCTCGTTTTCTAGCTATGTGATGAAGAAGAGCTTATGGGATTGGCTATAAAGATGGAATATAGGAATGTTCAAAAAGACACTTGGTGGGGCGGCTAGGTGGCACAGTGGCTAGAGCCCCGGCCCTGGAGTCAGGAGTACCTGAGTTCAAATCCGCTCTCAGACACTTAATAATTACCTAGCTGTGTGGCCTTGGGCAAGCCACTTAACTCCATTTGCCTTGCAAAAAGGGTTCTTTCCTGACTTTATGTTATTAGAGTGGAAGAAGGGTTTGTGAGTCAAGGAAGGGCCTCAGATCTCAAGAAGAAATAGATCTATTGTTGCTTTTAACTAAGTCCGTTCTTTCCCACTTTTAGGAGAAAGAGATTGGGGTTAGTTATGATATTGTAGGCTTTAAAAAATCAGAAAATGGTGAAGGAAAAAAAAAAGGTTAGTTCTGCATTTGAGGAACCAAAGAGCCAGAAAGATCTGCCTGTTAGCAGCTTAATACACTTGATCTATGTTGCCTTTGGGTTTGAACTTGGTGTTGACCTACCAGACTGAAATATCAGTTTGAATCCTCCCCACCTGCCCCAACCTCATATCTGAGATAATATGAGGGGAATAGGCCTTAAACAGTGGAGTGAAATTTGTCCTCCTTTTATTTTTGTCCTCCTTTATAATTTATAGTAAATGCCCTTTTATAAATGCAATTACTGTCCATGGATTATCATAACAAGTGAGTAAATCAATTTTGGAATGGGGGGTTTAAATTGATAGCTTTAGAGAAAAGATTCTCCCCACTAACTCCTCAAGACTATTCTTAAAATCAGAATGGGATCTTTAGTTAGCTTTTCTCTTGGAGAGTGAAGCTAGAACTATGACTACAGAAATTAACCATATCAAGAACATTCTCCTGATTAATTGGTTCAATAATACATCCTGTCAAAAAAGGAAGAGGGGTTAGTCAACCCTTGTCCTATTCTGATGAAGCTATGCTGGCTCTTTGTAATCACTGATTTCCTTTCCAGATGTTTGCCATTCATCTCTAATGATCTGTTCTGATTTTTTTCAGGAAATACAAATCAAACTCACTGACCTATAGTGTGAAGTATCTGCTCTCTCTCCCCAGTTTTGAAAACTGGGACACCTATACTAGTACTCTATACTCTATACTCCATACCTCTCTTGCTTTTCATTATTTTCCAATTATCACTGACAATGGAATTGCTTTGAAAAAACAGATAACTGTATGTACCTAATGGATCATAAAAGTTTTTAATTCAAGTTCTTTTTCTTTTTTCAAAATACTATCATAAGAAAAGTCTATTAATTGTTCTTGTTTAGATATAGTAAGGACAAATGTATTATAAATTCATACATCTGAACCTGAAAGGGACCTCAAAGGCCATTAGTGAAACTTTCACATTTTACATTTAAGAGAAATTGAGATTCAAGGAGGTTACATTATTAATCCAGAAATTGTGTCAGAGGCAAGATTTGAACCTGGGTTCTTGGTATTTACAGCTAGTTTTCTTTACCTTGTACCTTGCTATAATCAACTGAAAAAGACAAGTGGAATTCCTCATTCATATTTTTTTGATAGTCAAGTATATATAATGTGTTTAAATTTCATGGAGTGACACCTTTGAAACTTAGTGGTTACAGGTCTGTGCTTCTTCTTGACACTGAATGTACTCTAAAATACAATTTTCATGAAAATATCTGTCAATTATAAAGTTCCTCTTGAGCATCATTGTCATCCATAGGTTTGCAAAGTAGAAAGTCTTCCCCTAACATCAGTTTCAACAACACACTGAACAACTGTAATAATCAAATACCCATATTTAGCTACTTTTGTTGCTTCATTCACTTGTGATGGAAAATAGAAAGATTTTATTTTCTTAATTAATGACAAATGTCTTCATACATATTGGAATTTCTTCCCATTATAACATCTGCAAATGGAACAATTCAAAGTTGCCTTGAAGTTCTCATTTGAATCTTAGCAATAGCTAAAGATAGTACCAACATTTCTCTTATCTAATGAGACTTTTTTACATCTAGGAATTTTTTTTAGCAACATTTTATAAGTCAAGAAAATTTTTTGATGCTGCAGACATGATTTTCAAAGGGTTTTTTCTGTTTATTGAATGCAGTTAATTTTCATTGGATAATTATCTGTTACTAATATATTCTGCATTTACATTTTTCGTTCTTATATTGGTGCTATTGAAGGAGTTCCTTTTTTTCCTCTTCTTTCTTCCTTCCTTCCTCCCTACTTCCTTCTTTCCCTTCCTCCCTCCTGTCCTCTCTTTTTCTCTTCCTTTTGCCCTCCCTTCCCTTTTTTTCTCTCTCTCTCTCTCCCTTCCTTCTTCCTTTTATTCCTTCCTTCCTTCCTTCCTTCCTTCCTTCCTTCCTTCCTTCCTTCCTTCCTTCCTTTCTCTCTCCCCCCCTTACTTTCTTTGTTTCTCTCTTTCTCTGTTTCTTTCTTTCCTCTATTTTCTGTCTTTCATTTGTTTGTTTCTTCTTTCCTAGCCAGTAATATTTTGTTTGGGATAGTTCGATAACATAGTGGATAGAGAGTACCAGGTCTGGATTTAGTAAAATCCAAGTTCAATTTCAGTCTCAAATACTTACTAGCTGTGTGACACTGGGTTAAATTACTTAACCTTATATGCCTTTAAATGAATTGGAAAAGGAAATGTATAACCACTCCAGTATCTGTGCCAAAGAAACCATGAGTGGTATCATGAAGACTCAGATGCAACCAAAACAATTGAAATACAACAAAAACTTTATTCTTTAGTTTTACTTTTATTTATGACAAGTTAATTTTTTTTCACTTGGCCTGAAAGTAGTTATCATGAAGAACCATTCACATTAATTAGAATCAGCTATTTTGATGTTTTCATGTCCATTTAGCCTTCAAATAGTTAACATATAGAGCACCTCAAGATCTGTAAAGCACTTTATCTATGATCTAGCTATTTGATTCTTATAACAACAGCCTTAGTCAGATATTATGATTATTATTATTATTCTAGTTTTACAGATGAGGAAAGTCTGAGAGTGGTCACATGACTTGCCCAGGATCTTTGCCCAAAAGTAAGATTTGATTTCAGGTCTTCTTGACTCCAAGTCTTGTCTCTATCCACTCTTTTACCTAGTTGCCTCATATTCCTCTGAAGTGTAAGAGTTATACCTGCATAGCTAAGTTCTCAAAGGAAATATCAGTGCTGAGTCTTGTGATTTGTCTTTTTCTTGAAGCCCATCAAACTACCTTGTTTACAAACTATTACCTTTTTTCTTTGACATTTATACTTTTGCTTTGCAGAAGACTGTCCCCTATGAACACCATATGGGCAATGTTAATATCTTTTAGGAACAATAAAAATCTTGAGTTATGATATGGCATAATGGATACTTAGCTGCCTTGAAGTCTGAAAGACCTTACTTCTTATATATACTCACTGTGTCACTCTGGTCAAAACATTTAATTTTTTAGTGTTCCAGGCAACTCTGTAATGCTGCAAGATAAAATGAATTGCTGATTTATATCAATGGAAAGAGTTTCCACAATGGGACTTCCCCACAGAGATGAAATTATGGATCTGGACAAATTCCTAAAACATTCTTTTCCATTCACATAGTACCAACTGTTTACCAAATTTTCCTGATAATGACCCCATGAAGTGCAAAATTTCATTATTTCTTCTTTATTTTTTAATGGATCTTCCTTTTTCTTGTTCTTTTTCTTCTTCATTCTCTATAGAGTTGTCAAATTTATATTATACTACTCTCTGAATCAAAAATATTCAATGGCTTTGTATTGTCTCTAAGATAAATAAAAAAATTCCTCAGCCTTTGCATTCTGGGTTCCAGTCTATCTTTCCAGACTTATTTCTTATTACTTTCATGCAAATTGGATTCCTTGCTATTCCAGAAGTTCATTTCATAACCTTTCAACATGCTACCTCTGTTACATAAAATGCCCTCCTCTTTCTCTGCTTTTCTTCAAGACTCAGCTCACGTATTACTTATTATGAGAAGCTTTTTTGGTTGACCCTAGTTTTATTATTCCCTCCTTCTTAAAATTATAGCTGCTTACATATGGACATGTTGGATTTCCCCTAGTAGAATGTAAACACTTTGAGAGCATATTTGTTTCAGTTGTTTTCATCATGTCTGACTTTTTGTGACCCTATTTTGGCATTTTCTTGGCAAAGATACTGGAATAGTTTGTCATTTTCCTTCTCCAGATCATTTTACAAATGAGGAAAATAAGGCAAACAAAGTTAAGTGACTTGCCTAGGGTTACATAGCTAGTAAATGTCTGAAGCCAGATAACTGAGAGAAGATACTATTTCATGTTTTCTAGGAGTCTAGAACAATGCCTTGCATTTAATAGGTGATTAATAAATGATTTTTTGAATTGAGTGGAATTCCCATCTTATACATGAGGAAATTGAGTCTCTGTGAGAATATGAGACATATTTGGCTAGTCAGCAAGGAATTATCTTTGCTTCTACACTGGAAAGATATCTTTGAAAGGGCATCCAGAAGAGAGGATTCACTTCATTAGCTTTCAGAATTGTGCCCCCCCTTTCCTGTTTTTTCATCCTATCTCCTCCTACCTTCTACCTCATTAGGGGCTCCTTTTAAAAGTTTTCAATCTCTAGAGTCTGTTTTCTGGGCATCTTGTAGGGATGCTGCCTCTTTCCCCTGGCAGCTGTAATGCTGGGCTCCAGTGACCTATCTGTCTTTTAAACTGTTCTGCCTCTACTTAGCTCAGGTCCAATCACAGGCAGAGCAGCTTAGAAACCCACCAGACTGGCAAAACAGACCAGCTGTCAAGGGAACAGAGCATGGCATTTTGGAGATGAGGAAGAAACACAGATTTCTTGGGGTTGGAACATATCACCCAGAGAACTTTTAATGCATTACGGAGCATCTGAGTTTGGGCAAATCTATGCAGTTTGACAAGATGGACCCATCTTTTCTCCCTTCTCTTCTCTTCTTCTCATTAACACTTGAGAAATAGAAAGTTCTTTTGTGGGGGAGGGGTAGAATGACAAAAAAGAAAAAGACAAAGATAAAAAAGGAAAGTACCTTGTTTTAGTTTCAAAGATCCCCTTAATCAGATTAGCTCTGTCATTACCCATTCTCACAAATTTGTGAGAATACTTCTAAGTAGGAACTTTTAAACTAGTGTCTCCAATCCCTTTAAACCCTTTCTTCTTTGGTAAGTATCTCTATGTCTTTTGATTTGAATCCTGGGAGGACTCACATTCCTTAAGACTCTTCAAAGTTTCAGCTATCTCATTTTGTCTCTCTCCTCCCCCTGGTGTACTTAGAACAGTTGCATTTTACTTGATGGGATTTTCTGCCAGGGTCCCTTTGGCATAATTCAAACCTCCTTGCTGAATTCTTGCCTTCATGCAATGCTATACTCCTTAGTCAAGAGTATGCCTTTGGTGAATTCTTCAATACTCTTTCTTTCATGAGAACCTTTGTGCAATTTAAAAAGTGATTCTGAATGTCTGTCTCCTTGTCTAGATTTGTTCTTATGAGGTACTCTTGGTCTTGCCGGTCAGCTTATTTTTTTTCTTTCCAGATATACTACATTATGCAAATGGATATAATATACATATTATTCCAAGTGGTGAAATGAGACTAATTTTAAAAAGCCTTAGGCTGATGGCAAAAATTTCAGAGACTTGGTATCTGATCTCACTTGGGCAATTAAATCTGGGTAAAAGTGGACCACATTTGCAATTTAAAAATCTACAACCCAATAGCCCTCTGGTTAAGGTCAGCCCAGGAAAAGAAACAGAAACCACATAAGGTGTGTCATTACAAAAAAAGTATTTTATACTTGTTCCTGGGACCATATTGCAATATTGAGTAGATATGAGTGGGAGAAATGAATTATAACTGGCCTAAGGCAAAATTATGAAGTAAGATAAATTTTCTTTTCCTGTTCCAGCTATCCCCCCCCCCCCAACCTTGTGTATCTCCTCCCAAGTCCAGTTATTGTATCTATTTGTCTCTAATATCTGGTGTCTTCAAACGTTTTCTTCCTCTAACAAAGACTTTTCTGAAACTCTTCATTCATATTGATGTACAAGTAAGAGAGAGAAGAGTTTTGTCTCCTGATGGAAAGCTAGCACCAATATCTAGCTTGTGTGCTCTCCTTCTAAGACCCAGTGGGGGGATTCAGTCAGTTTGCACCAGTGTGGCAGAACTGATACCTAATTTTTGTTAAGTTTGGCAAACTGCTTATTAAAATGGCACTTGTTATTAGGCTTCTCTCTAAGATGGGTGCTTGGGCAGTACCTCAATACGGAAATCACAAATTTACATTCCTTACTCTTTTTTAGCATTCATTTGAGCAGCAGCATTTCTAAGCATGCGTAGTAATGTTCATTCCAACCACAGATGAAAATTTGATGAAACTATGCTTGTAATATTTATTTACTTATTTCTTAAAACTCATTATGCCTTTGATGAAATACTACATTTTAACTCCCTTGTTTTTGTTACTTCAGTAAACAAATATATAATGCAGAGAAAAAGTGCCAAACAATCAGAGGGTGACAAACTGTCATTTGTTTCCACTTTTTGTTATACCCTGAGATATTATGAGTGGGCTGGTGTTCCCTGAATGGTATATCCAACAGGAAGCTATAATGCAATGAATCAATAGAAATATAGATTTCGTGGGTTATCTTATCACCCGTTTTGGAAGCCATAGAAGTAGAAGGAAAAAAGTTAGGCTACGTAAAATGAGTTTTGGTTCTGCATATGTTTCAACATTGGTTGTTGTTTGCTTTCACTCCATAAGAATACGTCTGCTCACATTGTCAGTAATATAACATTTTAGTTTTGTGTACCTTTTTTATTGTTCTTATTTGAGTATTAAATGCAGGAAATTTTTAAACTACCTTTTGGTGTCTCTTTTTGCATATTTAAAATGGTCATTAGGATAGAGAACCAGTTATTAATTTATTTGAATCCCATCACTGCCAAAACTCCTATTTTAACTATTTCTTTCCTGAGGTCTAGCAAAGTCTTAGGTTATATTACTTTTCAAAGCACCATTAGAGATTCTGTAAGAGATATAGCAAGTAATATGTCAATTTGTCCCTATCATCAGGGAGAGGAAAGCAATAGAAGGTGTGGAACCCAGTGGGTGGGTGTGGAATGGTGTTATCAAGATTCCTGTATCCTGGGATAGGGGAAAATGGGATGAAATCATTTGTTTCAATCAGTCTGAGAGTAAAGGCTGCATAACCTAGGTATTTCAAAGTAATATGAAGAAAGAATGTGATGAGGACAATGGAGGGAAGAAGCCTTGTTTTCTACCGACTCTAGCACAAAACAATAAAATCAGTCTAATGGGATCTCTCTGCTACCTTGCATTCTGTAGTATTATATGGTTCCATGGTATATGGTGTCTAAAAGAGATCATTTTCAAAGAGTACTAACAATAGGCATGGGGCTTGGGGGATAATGACAGGGAGGTGTCTAAAATGCCCCATAGATTCACTATCATGGACTAAAATCACACTGGCAATTCTGCTCAGGAGAAATGGGAAACTCTCAAGAATGAAATTCTAAGGATTGAAAAGTAAACAGTTTTGATGAAGGTGATAAAGAGGAGTCACCTGAAGAGACCAATATGGTTGCATAGAAGCCTCACTTACCAGCTTAGGTTTTAAAAAGACATACAAAGTGGTTGGAAACAAAGTAAAAACAGAAAATGAGCAAAGTGAACTGCTTGCATTTGGAACTGAGGTTACAAAAAAGTATAACCAAAAATGTGATATTGGATAAAAAAGGAGGATCAAAGAAAGGATAGAAATGCTGCTTAGGGTGGGTGGAATGATAGAAAGAAGGGTTATTTAATTCTAATGTTGCGCTGTGATTTTTCTGCTAAAGAGAGTGCCAACAAAAATAGCATTGCAAAAATGGTTGGTAGGCAAGCTAAATAAGTTTAGATTTACATAAAATTTAGGTGAATAAATTCAAGTCAATTGGCCCATATAAACTGCATCATCAGGTACTGAAAATAAAGCAAAGCAAACAAAAAAAAAAATTCTGGGATAGAGAACATTGTCAGGATTATTTGAAAGATTGTGGAGAACAGGAAATGTACAGTATGACTGAAAAATAGCATGCATTGAATATTGCTCCAATTTTTAAAATATGGGGAAGAGAATATAGTATTCTAATGACAGGCTAATAAGATTGATTTCAATTCTTTTTTTTTTTAGGTTTTTTTTTGCAAGGCAATGGGGTTAAGTGGCTTGCCCAAGGCCACACAGCTAGGTAAATTATTAAGTGTCTGAGGCTGAATTTGAACTCAGGTACTCCTGACTCCCAGGGTCAGTGGTCTATCTACTGCATCACCTAACCGCCCCCCTTGATTTCAATTCTTAACAACACTATAAGTTTATTATTAATGAACATTTAAAAATGGTGGGGGGGGCAAGATACTCCCAGTAAGTTGTGGCATGACCAAAAGGAGTAATCAATTGGAGTGGCAAAACTAGTTGCATCCCATATTGAAACTTTCTCCAGAATGACTGAACTACCCTCTTCCTCCATTATCATGCAACACATGATAGCAAACTTTTTCCAGAGCTAGCTTTCAGTGGCTGTGCAAGCTTCAAGCTTCTTCTCTGATGGGTCAAGTATCAGCCTTTCAGAGCAAGCCTGGACTCCAGCACCTACTGCAATTGTGCAGGCATCTTTTTAGAACACCCTTCCCCATTGTAGCCATGACCCAAACCATGGATCATCTTTTAGTTATGGCAGGTACTATTTGAGGGTGTGGGATCTGTACTCTGGAGCAGTAACTTCTCTGCTCTCATTATTTTTGAGTGGGACAGAGTGAGCAGATGTGCAGTGTTGTAGTATAGATCACAGATGTCATTACATTATCTTTCTTCCCAAAACCACCCCTATTCTGAATTTCCCCTACTTCTTTTTGAGGGCATCACTGCCCTGGTTTTTCAAGGTTCTTATCTTCTTCCTAATCATTCTTGACTCTTCATTGAATTAGAATTGCTCTCTCCAAAAAATTACCAGTGATTCTCTTATTGGATAAATCTACTGGCCTTTTCTTCATCCTCATCATTTTCCAATTCTCTCCATCATTTGCCATTTGGTCATCCTTTTGTTTGCAATGCTTACTCTCTCCTCTCTGGGTTACTGATAAGTAGGGGAAAGATGCTACTTATAAAAACACTTAGGTCCATAAACTTAGAAAACTTGAAAATAAAAAATTTGAGCATATCTGAAAATCTTCTTGATAAAATGTTCCAGTAAGTTTTGACTCATTTGTTTATAGCTTTATATATACATATACATATACATCACATTCCAACTAATTTGCAAGAACAGTTGACTGAACTATCCAGACTTCAATAAAAACTTTTGTGTAATTGGTGACTGGGACTGAAGAATAAATGCTATATTTGGGTAGGCCCAGACAATAATGTGTGCTTATTCCTTATTTTTTTTTTTGGATTTTTGTGAAGTATTCTTTTTTTTCAAATACTGAAAATCATTAAAACCAAATATCAAAAGAAATTGAACTTTGAAGTAGACCTTTGAATTAATCTATCACCAACCAATGAACAATTACTTGTTCTAAAATAATATTATTAATACTATTTTCGTAAGAGCAAAAATATTTTTACAACCATTTATAAGTAAAATATTTTCAAAACACTATTTCATCTTTACCTCATTCTTTTAAATTTCTATTTGTGTGAATTTTTAAAACATAATTATTACATAATTACAAATACTGTAGTACATATATATATATATATAATTTAGATATGTCATCTCAAAATCCCTTGATATCACCCCCCCCCACTTTCTGCCATTGCCTCCTCCTCGTTCCTAGTTTTTTTTTTTTGAGGAGAATGTCCTTACTCTACCCAAGGCAAATTTCTTCATACATGTACTTTATCCTGTCCCCTCCCATCTTCTTCAGTAAATTGCAACCTCTAATCTTCAACTTTTTCCCTATTTTTTCCATCAAATATACTCATTATCCCCATTTTAAAAAAAACAAACAAACAACTCTTCATTAGGTTTTGCTGTCCCTTCTTTCTCTCTTGCCTCTTTCAGGCTAGAAAATACTGTCAGTAATTATCACTGCCCTTCTTCACTCCTCAATAGTTTCGTACTCTGACTTCGAAACTAATCATTCAACTGAAATTGTTCTCTCCAAAGTTATCTTTGATCACTTAATTGTCAAAATGTGTGATCTTTTTTTCAAGTCAGTCCTTATCTTTTTTTTAATCTACCTGTAATATTTGACACTATTAGCCACATCCTTCCAGATATTCTCTTATCTCTGGGTTTTCATGATTCTACTCTTTCATTTTTCTCCTACCCATTAACCATTCCTTTTCAGTCTCTTTTACTGATTTTTCATCCACATCACATCTCCTAACAATATGTGTTCTTGAAGGCTTTACATTCTGCTCTTTTCTTTTTTCTCCTTATACTTTCTCTCTAGCAAACTCCCCCGACCCCTGCATTTATTTATTATTTCTATTCTGATGATTTCCAACTCTTTATATATCCAGTTCTAGCCTCTCCCTGTATTACCACCTGCCAATTGGAAATTTCAAAATGGATGTTCTAGAGACTATTCAAATACTCTAAAACAAAAATAATCTTTATCACTGGACATACCTATTTTTTTTTATGAGGCAATGGAGTTAAGTGGCTTGGCCCAAGGCCATGCAGCTAGGTCTGAGGTTGGATTTGAACTCAGGTACTACTGATTCCAGGGCCAGTGCTCTATCCACTGCACCCACCTAGCCACTCCCATACCTATCTTCTAAACTTAAGACACTACTATTTTGACAGTCACCCAGGACCAAAGCATTGGTGTCATCCTTTTAAGCCTTAAAATATTTTTCTTAGTGTTAGTTTCCACTCACCCCAATCTAATCAGTTGCCAGATCTTGACCTTTCTATATCCACTACATTTCTAATGTACAGCCTTTTCTCTATTCTTAAATAGATTATTCTAACAACTCTCCTAATTGGTTTTCCTGCCTTTAGGTTCTCACCTCATTTAGACCATCTTCAAACAACAGTTGTCAAAGTGATTTTTCTGAAGTGCAGATATCAACACTTGTGGTTCTTTGTTCCTTCCAGGGCTTTAAAACCCTTTACAATTTTGGCCCAAACTATCTTTCCAGCCACATTGTACAGCAGTGGTAACAAACTCAAATAAAAATAGGGGTCATTAAATCATTCATAAGGGTACCTGCAGGCTGCATATTACCTTTGAAAACTACATATTAACATTATCTATTTTCTACTTTATTTTTATTTACCTTTTAATATTTCCCAATCATATTTTAATGTTGATCTGATCTGGAAGTATAATGGGTATTGTTGGGCAATGTGTTTGTCATGATACTCCCTTGCACAAATACTTCTCCCACACCACAATCCAGACAAAGTAGCCTTCACTTTGTCTTCTATTTTTCTTGTCTTTACACATGTCTGACTGCCTTCCCTTCTCACATCTACCTCATAGAATTTCTCTCTTTTTCCAAAATTTAGCATAACCACAAGCTTCCCCAGGAATTTTTTTTTCTGATCCTTTCAACAGTTAGTTCCTTTCTTCTTAAAATGACTATGTATTTAACTACTTAGTTTTTCTCTTTATAATTACTTTGTTTATTTCTACCTTTCCCTGTTAGGCATCTAAGCTTTTTGCCAATAGGGATTATTTCATTCATTATATTTGTATACTTAGGGCTTAGCACAAAGCCCTGAAAAAATAGTGATTCCCTAATAAATACTATTTAATTGGTTGATTGATATCATTATTTAGGACATTTCAGGCATGTCTGACTCTTTTTGACCTCTCCTTACTTGGATTTTATTTTCTTATTTTTACCACAAGAATGACATTTGATTTTTTTTAGAAAGCTTAGTTTTGCTTGAAGTAGCATATGAGAAATTATAGATGAGAAATTTCAAATATATTAAAACATCTACAGTAAGTCTGGTGTAAGAATAAAAAAAATATTCAAAAGCTTGTTTTAAAGCAGAATGGCTCATTTTTGAAAGCTATATCTTTTTCTGTAAATTTACATACAATCCCATCAAGACTCGATTGTCTGAGGGGGAAAAAGGTAAACAGAGTATGACTCCATCCTGCCCTTCACCCTTCTCAAATAGAACATATATCTGAGCAGTGGCAATAAGATTATTTTCATATAAGCATGTTTCATAGCGAAAATGTGAAAACCGAATGGCTAGATGGATAATGTATATTTGTTGACAGGCTTTTTAAAAACAAAGAAAATAACACATTGGCAGAATGCCCTCCAAGCTTCATTTCTGGGCCAAACATAGTATCCTAAGAATATTGCTATAGCTACATCTTTGCTGTATATACACACTTCCCCAACATTCTCAGTTATTGGTTTCCAATGATAATAAAGTCACAAAAAGACTTTGCAATTAAAATTTTAAAAATAAATGGAATATGTAAAAACTTTGTCTTCTTTAGCAAAACTTCAGTAAAGTCTTTTCTCTTCTCAATATTTCTGACTTGATAATCAATACTGCATTTGCAACTTACTTATGTTGAGTAGGTTAACAACTGATCCATTATTCCAGAATGGCATGGCTTCTTTGCAGCCATTTGAATGGCCCATAAAAACTGTTCTTTGAAGACATCCAGAAGTTCTTTTTCTTTAAGAGTTCTCAGAAAATGTTGAAATAGTACTCTATATGCTTCTTGGTACTGATCAGTTAATATGTGTGAATATGTGAAAAAAGAGGTTCCATGCTTGTTAATCTCCAATAGATTCTGATTTTTTTTTTACCTATAAAATTCCTTGATAATCTTAGACCTTCACTCTCTGGTCACTGAGTTTTGTGAAATTAAGAAATATTTTTTTTTACATAAGTATCTTTGTAGTATTTTGTTAATATTATTTAATTTAATGTTCAGTAATATATTATCTTTAGTAATTTGAACTGATTAGAGAATACATTGGGATAGGGTTTCAGAACACATATTTATATACACATACATATACTGTTATATCTCTTACTTATATGTAAAAAGAGTATCCTGAGGTCCCTCCTAATATATTCAGGTTCAATATAGGGGAGGGAATTATAGAGATATACATATTTATATTTATTATACCCTATATACACAAATATATATGAGGGATCAAATGAGACAATAATTTTAAAGTTAGCACAAAAACCTGGCACATGATTATCTATAAAATTTATCTATTCTTTGATTATTATTATTATTATTCTATGTGGGGAAGGGAAATAAATATTTGTATTATTTTTAGGTTCAATATGGGGGAAATAAAATATTAACTGTACACATATACACACATTATATATAGTCTATGTCTACCTATACATTTATCTTTTCTGACGTAAACTCTAAGAGATATATGTTATACATATAGCACATATGCACACATA
The DNA here is from genome assembly GCF_037893015.1 of Macrotis lagotis. NCBI lineage: Eukaryota > Metazoa > Chordata > Mammalia > Peramelemorphia > Peramelidae > Macrotis > Macrotis lagotis. The sequence continues at coordinate 541,553,399 of NC_133666.1, read as the reverse complement.
ATTCCCTTCCCCACAGTGAATATATACATACATACATATAGATATGTATACATATATTCTGTAAATTCCTTTCCCCCACAAAAAGCATATGAATGTAAGTCTGCATATTTCTATGTATACAATTATGTATAAGGATATATTTTCCTTTCCCAGTTGTTCAGGACTTGCAATCAAGTTCCGACTCTTCATGATCCCTTGCACATCTTGCACGCACCTAAGAATAAAATGCTGTTCTAATGCAATTTGAAGAGGGAGAGATCGCTTAAATCAGGAAAGATTTCATGAAGAGGAAGGCACCTGATCTGGGTTTGAGGGAAGATGTTATGCAGATTGAGATGAGGAGGGAATATTTCCTAGGCATACGAGACAGACTTTGTAAATGCATGGAGATAGAGGGTAGAATGATATCAGGGAATGGTTAACGGACTGATTTGTCTTGAACATGGTCTGGGTGAAGGAGAATTGTGTGAAATATCCTTCAGTGATTACCAAGGGCCTTATGGGGAAGGTTTAGAAGTGCATTTTTTTATCCTTTAAGTAGGGAACCACTGAAAATTTTTCAGCAAGGAAGTTATCTATTAGCAAGATTAATTTGGCAGCAAAAGGTAGAGGTTGGATTGGAGAAGGGAGAGTTAAGAGGCAGAGAATCCAATTGGAACATTACTAATCCAGGAAAGATAATTAGAGTCTGGAGCAGGGCAGTGGTTGTGTGAATGGAAAGAAAAGGACACATGCAATATCAAAGAAGTGGAATCAATAGAACTTGCAAATTGATTGTATATGCCAGATTAGAGAAATGGAAGGGGAACTCCACATTGACAAATCTGGGTCTTTGGGATATTGGTAATTCCAATATCAGAAATAGGGAAAGATAAGTTTAAAGGAAGGAATGATAAATTCCACTTTGTACATATAAATTTTAAGGGCAGAGAAGATGTCTAGTTTGAAATGTTTAGCAAGTAGTTGATGATGAAGCCATGGAGTCACTTGCCCTTTCTCTGTTCTAAGCAATTTTTTTTTAGCTTTTTGCATGGCAATGGGGTTAAATGGCTTGCCCAAGGCCACACAGCTAGGTAATTATTAAATGTCTGAACTAAGGTATTCCTGATACCAGGGCCAATGCTCTATCCACTGTGCCACCTAGCTGCCCCTAAGCAATTCTTTAAGGCCTTAAATTGCAGAGAAGTTTCAGAATTGAATCAGTTTGAAGGAGTTTCTCTTCTAAAGACATCTCAGATTCAAACCAGAAATAAAAACTATGGATTTTTGAATCAAAGTGAGTACAAGAATAAGGTATTTATAAGATCTTTCCTCAGTAGACAAATCTAAGCAGAGTGTTTATGTAGTAGAATTGTGAGATGATCAAATACTCTTCCACTAGAATCTGGAATTTTTATACATTAAGAATGACTTGAAATATGAAAAAGTATTTTGCAATTTTTACTTAACTTTTATGTATTCCCTGACTTAATGATATTCTCAGAGCAGCAAAGAACACATTTAAAAATAATGAGACATCAATTCCCTATAATTACTGTCCTTTGAGTATCTGTCATTTTAGATTAGAATCTGGCATAATAGAGTTTGTGGTATTTAAAAACTTTGTGGCAGCATTCTTTCTTATTTCATATAAAATACAGAGCTGACATAGTAGGTGTATTCTAGTCTCATTGTTTAGTTGTGTCCAGCTCTTCTTTTATATGAATATAGAAATTAATGAAAAATACATACATATGTAAATAAATGCACATATATGTATATATGCAATGATGTGCAAAAAGATAATTTTCTTTTTTCTTTTTTATTTGAGGACTTGTACTAAAGAGACATAGTTTGTAAGAGAAAGGAGGAGAGAGAGAGAGAGAGAGAGACTTACGTACTTCTATATATAATCAAGAGTCTTGGGGAAGGAATCGCTACATGTTAGTTTAATCTGCATATTTGTCTTTTTTGTCACTGTTTCCTTAAACTTAGACAATCAAAATTAAATAAATATCAAGGCCTAATTTGAAGTGTTTTCTGATTTCTTACATATTAATGCAAGTACTGAAAATTTATTTGTTCTCAGAAATTGATATGAACTGTCTCAAGTTCACCCATTTGAAAATTTAATGTCATGTATTCTCAAGACTTGTGAGGTTTTTTCTTTCTTTTGGTTGTTGTTAATGTTGTTTTATTATTTTTTATTCTCTTTTTAGTTGTTTTGAATCTCCAACTCCTAACAATGAATGCTCCTTACATATACTAGATATATTAAATATTTGCTGACTTTGAATATTGATTGATGTGTACTTTTCCCCTTAATTACCACTATACAAAGAAGAATCAGTTTGTTAAAGTATTAGAATTGTTTTCAGAATAACCTCAACCCCTCTTTTTAAAGAATATAGGCAAACTTTCATTATAGCAGAATGCTTATGAATCAGTTTATCTGCCTTTTTTCTTCTAATTTGAAATGAGAATCATAAAGGGAATATCTGACTTTCCTTGCTTCCATTATGTATCAACTAAAATTCCAATTTCTACAGATACCTTTCCAGTCTCTCAATTGTAAGTTTGCCCTTTGTTGGTTATTTCCCCATTTATCTTGTATGTAATTTGTTTGTACAAACCCTTAGATTGGTAGCTCTTTGAGGGAAGGTCAATCTTTGGCCTCTTTTTTATATGCCTAGCACTAAGCATACTGTTGGGTACATTATATTTTTTAATTAATTTTTATTGACTGATTTATTTACTTTCTCCAAATCACTGTCCCCTGAAACTTAATATTTATCCAAAAAGAGTCTCTGAAGGTATTGGATCTAATTAACCCCTTACTCCATTTGTAGATTTGAAGATGGAGGAAAAGTGGGGTTCAGGGAAAGAGGGTTTAAATATTGGGTTATTTTGGAGTGAGGAATTCACCAACTTTAAGATTCAGGGAGGATAAGAAAAGCCTTAGACTTTAATTCACAGGTTGTACCAACAATTTAAAATTTGCTCCAAAATGTTCACAGGTTAGGTTCTCTGGAGAAACAGCAAGATAGTGAGTTTCAATAGAAGTAAGAAGAGAGTGAGAAAGTTTGGGGAATCACACTACCCGGAGCAGATTGGTTTCCCTCAGGAAGACAAGGAAGCAGGGGATAGATAGTAGAGAAAGGCAAAGGGGTGGGAGAGTTTGGGGGATGATGCTCCCCACAGAGTAGGCTATCCTCCAAAGGCCCTAGATAGTTTTCAACATTCATTTTATTTTGAAAATTTTGAGTTCCACATTTTTCTCCCTCCCTCCCTTCACTCCTCCCCTCTCCTTGACAGTGAGTAATACGATATAGGTTATACATTTTTATAAATATGTTACTATTTCCATATTAGTCATGTTGTGATAGAAGAATCTGAACAAAAGGGGAAGAAACCCCAAATTTAAAAATCATGTCCAGCTTTTCTTGAACACTTTGGGGTTTTCTTGGTAGAGATACTAGAATGATTCGCCATTTCCTTCTCTAGCTAATTTTACAGATGAGGAAACTGAAGGAAACAGGAGTTAGTGACTTGCCCAGGATCACACACTAGTAAGTGTTTGAGGTCAGCTTTGAATTTAGGTCTTTCTGATTTCAGTCCCACTGTTCTATCCACCGTATTACCTATCTGCGCTTCATTTCATAGATGAGGGATTTAAAAACCAAGGGAGAAATAGTTAGAGACTTAGTAGGGACCATAATTGAGGATTCCCAAGAATGACTTTTCTCTATATCACACTACTTCATAGATGTAAATACTTATATGGCACAACAGAATAATATCAGCTTGAACATCACAGTCCAAGATAATTATAGTGCATAATTTAGATGTCTTCCATGGCTTCAATCTCACTCCTTCCTGTCCTTCCCCTGTCTCCCAAAGCATGGGTCAAAGGCATGAAAGACCCTGCTGAAGAGAACTCTGTAAATTGATTAATATCTATTTTTAGTGCAACATCAATAATATGCAGCTGTCACAGGCAGTCATATGATAATCAAGCAAATATGGAAATAGAATGTGGAGATCGAGCTCTTGTGAATTTTGAACCTGAAAAATTTCTATTATGCAAAACTATGCATAATGCAAAAATGCATAATGCAAAAAAGTTTGGCATCATTGACAAATTATGTAACATTGCTGGAGTAGTCTTCTCCTAAGCAAAAGGTAGGTACTTTCCCTTTCTTTCTCCTAATTTTACGGTGAGGAACCTGAGGCAAATGGGAAGTAAGTGACCTGCCCAGAGTTTATGATTTCCCTTTCTTTAGCAACCAAAGAGTCAGGGAGGTATTATATATATACTGTATTATAGCTCGGGCAGGCGGGGGGGGGGGGTTGTCCTAAAGGACGGTCCACTGTCATTATTAATCAGACTTAAACAGCACATACAATGTTATGAATCTCCCTTCATCTGGTGTTGGGTCCACTTTGAGCAATTGAAGCTCTGAGGAGGTATGGCTTTGATCCTGGGAGAAGCTGTAGGAAGGTGATTGTGTGATAATTCAGACCTTTCTCTGGATGAGTGATTGAAATTTAAAGTTGCAGATTAATCAATTGGAAGCTAGAAGAGAGACCTGGGAGAAGGGAAGAAAAGGAACTTGAGAACATTTGCTCCCCCCCCTCCCAATTCATTCCCATCACTTGATATGGTGGACATTAGCTGGATTGGGGGAGGAGAATCTCTGAAATCTCTTTTCTACTAAGGCACAGATATGCCCAATTCTTTGGACCTTAATTTTCTCATCCTTATGTCCAAAAGAATGAATGAGGAGCTAAATAACTGGTAGAATGAGGAGAGTTATTAGAGATTGCACTGTTATGATTCAGGAATTTAAAAAAGGGCTGGTGCTAGTTTTTCAAGCTCTCTCTCATGCTCATTTAATGAATACCTTTGCTAACTCTGGAATAAATTAATTGAAGAAACTAAAACTGGTTACATTACAGTAGGTCAGAATATTGCTCCTGGAAGTGGGTTGTATCCAAACCATGAGAACAGCAAGCATTTATGGATACTAATAATAGCTAACATTCCTTCATTTTGAAAAGTTATTTATATCTATGATCTGTTTTGATCTTAACAACAGTCCTATTAAACAGATACTCTTATTTTACAGATGAGGAAACTGTTGCAGATGGAGGTTAAATAATCTCTCCAGGGTCCCACTGCAAGTAAGTGTCCAAGGCACTGTGTACTCTATAGGTTTTCAAATTTTTAGTTTGATTGGTATATATATGCCAGGAGAAGACATAGCCTCCTGACCATAGATATGTCAAGAATGTGGAAGCCAAGGCAGTGTGCAATACAGAGTACTTTATTAGTTGTGAGACTTCCAATTGTATTAGCCACACTGGGGAGAAAGCTGAAGAGGGAAACTGAAAACATGGAGATGAAAATCATTCACCCCATTTGCAGCCATAAATTCATAGGATCACAAATTTAAAGCTGGAAGGACCTCAAAAATCATGTAACTCTACTGGGTCTCATTTTTCAGATGGGGAAACTGAGTCATAGAAGGGTGAAGGGAATTTTCCAAGCTTGGAGGCATTAAGTGGAAGAACATAGAGTTTAACCCAGGTCACGCAGCAAAATCTATTGCCAAGGAGAGTTGAGAGAGTTTGACTGGGTTATTCCTGCTGCTCGGATTTACTGTTGTTTACACTATTTATTCAGGCATATGCTAGAGCCATTTCACACCTGCTTAATCATTGCTAAATTTTCATTTTGAACATTTATACCTCACAAGTCCACAAATATTATAAAATCAGGGCTTGATTTATTATTTGGAATGCCTAGATTTTAGATATGAATGTGATGGAGAAAATAATGCAGATTAAAATTGAATGTGTTTTGTGTAGATTTTTTCAGAGAGGTGGCTATTAAACATTTGGCAGCATACCCTTATAAGATAAATCAAGTTAAATGCTGATTTGTTTTATTTTTATTGATATTTTATTTTTTCCAATTACACATTATGAAAGTTTTTCAACATTCATTCACTAGCATAGTTATGTTATATAATTTTCTTCCCACAACCTCTCCAACATTGATCGTTTTTCCTTTTTGTCATTTTAGCAATCTGATGAGTGTGAGGCAGCACCTCATAATTATTTTAATTTGCATTAAATGCTGATTTGTGAATTAGTAAATATTTTGAGAGAGTCACATACAACCACCATGCTTCAGTTACTTCCTGACTTCATTCCTTCAGGCCCCTTCTTCCAGGATAATTCACTTGAAGGAAAGATCTTTGATGAATTGATCTTTAGTCTCTCAATTTAGCCATCACACTAAACACTTCCTTTCCTATTCCTCTTTCTCCATCTCCTTTTATTGCCCTTTTCTTCTTATTTTCCTTAAGATCACTGAGTAGAATGGAGGTCCCACTTGAGGCCAGGTGCTAGCTTTCTTATTGTTTGTATCCCTAGCCTGACATATAGTTAGCACTTTATTAATTGCTATTAATTGATTAATAGCATATTTAGTAATGCTTGTTGACACTAAGGATGGAATTTAGGTAGGGTATCTAGTGATGGGGGAAATAAGCCATGGATTCTCTATATCATTTGATAGGAAACCAGGAATGGTCTAGGGAGGAAGAGAGGTTGAGAATCCTGTTGATGGTAGATATTAGTCATATACAGAGTGAACTGGTTTGAGATTGGCCAGGGTTGGTCTTACAGGCTTTGGGGTTGATACGCTAACATAACTCAATGATAACATATTACCTAGTGACTTAACCAAATATCAAATTTTAGTGGCTATTGTGACCTAACCTTTAGTGCTACATGAAAGATTATCCCTGTGTGTCTGACCAGGATGGGAGTCGGGGAATGGTTGCTACAGTCCTGGGTTTGGAATTAGGAAAATATAATTTAAATTCTACTTTTGAATTTACTAACTATGTGAATTAGGAAAGCTATCAAACCTCTCTGTGCGTTATAAGCAACTCCTAGGATTTATCTACTAAGTCACAAAGTATATGCCAATGCTTAAGAAGACATATATCCTTTGTATATTTCTACAGAATGACAAATACCTTTAAAGAGTTTGTTAAAATTATTCTCCTGCAACTTTTAGACATTTCATTGCCAAAGAGAGCAGTCCTGGTAGGAACTATAATTTTTCCAAAAGCTACTAGGAGGTGGGGCTACAGAAAAAATTAATAGAAACAGGTAATGATTTGGTTGAAGCAGAATTATCACAATCAACAAATTTGTATAGAAGTGTGAGATGACCACCCACTAGCCCAAGGAAGCTTTGTGCCAGGACTTAGTAATGCATAAGAAAAAAACAAGGAAATAGCTGACAGTAGATTCCTGAGCAAAGTAACTGTCCTACAGAATCCCTCAGATTCTGTTCCTCTTTCTTGGCTCTGGTTTTTGCATGCTCTCTTCCTTGGACTGGATTTGTCTTAGGTCCCTGATTGTGGTTTTCTTGGCTCACCCTCAGGAACTCTCACTTGCCTTCCCCAACCCTCATTTTAGGCTCCCAGAATTTACAGAACTCTTATTTAATTGGATTGGATTGGATTTCTTTCTTTCTTTTTTTTTCTAATTTGTCCTCAGGCACCATCACCTGGTTTCTTCCTCCCCTACCCCCATCTCTTCAGTTCTTCAAACGCCCCTGCTATCTCTGATTATTTCTCCCCAGCTGGATCACAGTCAAGTCATAGCCAAGGGCTTAACCATCCTCTCTCCACCTCAAACCTGGGATGCCCCAAGTGTCCCAAATTTGACAAATACAAAGTCATTGAACCTGGCTCTGACCCTTTGTTAATTCACATTACATGGTGGACTATGTTAGTTTGAACTATTTTCTGGCATAAATGGAAGTCCAAATTCTGTTTTTTTATTTTCAAAATAGTTCTCAAGAATCATGCTAGTTTTGATAAAAGTAATTTTATAAGATTCTAATTCTATTTTTGATCAGTCTTGTTATAGCCAGAACACATTTTCATGGTCCAGATATTAATGGGATTTAGAGCTGAAAGGGATCTTAAAGATATTCCCTTCCTTTTGTACATAAAGAAATTAAAATTGAGAAACATTTAATATTTTCCCAAAGGGTAGCAAAGCTCAGATTTTAGTATAGTTCCTTTGACTAAAAGTTCACTGTTCTTTTATCATAGCACACTTCTAAATTCTTTTAATTTTCAAAGTAGGTGATTTAAAAAAACAGGTGATTTAAAAATGCTCTTCATATGACATAATTTAATAACTTTTTATGCTCTTCTGCATGCAAGCCAAGTTGTCTATGTTCCTTTTGAAAATGTACTGTCTAGAATCGAAGGTGATGCTTTTAGTGTGATCTACCCATATTATTAAACTATTTTTTTCTTCCTAATCTGGACACCATGGCCTTATTCACATAAGCTAAGATGGTGTCTGCTTTGAGTAGTCATCACTTTTGGCTCATTTTAAAATTCTGATCAAATAAAATTTCCCATATCTTTTTTTACATGAACTTATCATATCTTCCATCTTGTTAGTTGGTCAATAAACAATTAAAAATATCTACCATGAGGGGTGGCTAGGTGGTGCAGTGGATAAAGTACTGGCCTTGGAGTCAGGAGTACCTGGGTTCAAATCCGGTCTAAGACACTTAATAATTACCTAGCTGTGTGACCTTGGGTAAACCACTTAACCCCATTTGCCTTGCAAAAAAATCTAAAGGAAAAAAATATCTACCATGATCTTGCCACTGTGCTAAGGGCTTGGGGTATTAAGAAAGATAAAAGACAGTCTCTGCCTTTCAGGAACTAACAGTATAATGGGGAGACAACATGTAAACAACTACATACAAAGTATATGTGGAATAAATTGAAGATAATCAACAGGGAGGGGGGCACTTCCATTTAGGGGGCTAAGGAACAGCTTCTAATAGAATTTAAAATTTTCACTGGTCCTTGAAGAAAGTCAATGAATCCAAGAGGTAGATAGGAGGAGGAAAGGTATTCCAGACATGAAGAAAATTCAGAGAAATATTTTGGAGTCTGGAGATAGAGTGTGTCTTGTTTGAGGAACAAAAAGGAGTCAGGTGTCACTGGATTATAGAGTATGTGGGAGCATGTAAGGTATAAAAAAAACTGAAGAGGTGGGGAGTGGGCTGAAGGTCAGGCAATGAAGATCATTGAACAGCAAACAGAATTTTATATTTGATTCTGGAGGTGACAGGGAGTCACTGTATTTATTGAGTAAAGGCATGGTAGTGTCAGACTTGTACTTTAGAAACATTGGTTTTGATAGCTGAGTGGAAGATGGACTGGAGTGGGGAGAAATTTGTGTCAAGCAGATCAATCAGAGTCTATTGCAACATCCAACATGTGAGATTAGAGCCTGCTCTAGGGAAGTGGCATTGTCAAGATAGAAAAGGGCTTATGCAAGAGATGTTATGAAAGTAAAATGGACAGAATATGGAAACTAATTGAATATAAGGTGAGTGGAGGATGATACCTGGGTTCATTGACTAGGAAGATTGTGAGAAATAGTAGGAGAGTGTGAGGAGAGAGTGAGTTCAGTTTTAGAGATTTTGAATTTAACTTGTATCCAGAAATCCAGTTTGAGATGTCCAATAGGTGGTTAGAGATGCTAGATCAGAGGTCAGTAGAGAAGTAGACTTGAGAATCATCAGCATAGGTATAGTTGAATATTCGGGAAATGATGAGATCAACAAAGGAACTAGTATATAGGAAGAAGAGGGTAGAAATGATGGGATGGGCAATCTTCTGGAGAAGGAGAAAAGGGATATAACCATTTGTGTAGAAAAATTTTCCTTGGCAAAGAGAAGGGCTATTTTATTATATGAGACAAAGGTGAAGGAGGAGACAGTGATAGAAGAAGCATTTGTGTGGTGTGAGATGAGGAGGAAGAGAGAAGAGAGATCATTCACTATATGACCTCAGTTTCTTCAGTAAAACATGAGGAAAAATTTTCAAGTTCAAGGGGGAGCCATGAAAGAGATGAAGAGAGATGAAAACAAAAGTTTGGAAGAACTGCTGTGATGAATGATATATTAAGTTAATTTGTTGTTGTTGTTCAGTCATTTGACTATATATGACTTTTCCTCGTCCAGTGGATTAATATAAATAGAAGTTAAGTGTCTTGCCCAGGTCATACTGTTAGTATCAGAGGCTGAATTTGAACTCAGGTCTTCCTGGCTCTAGGCTTGGCTATTTATTCACTAAGTCTTCTAGGCTTCCCAGTGAATTAATTAGAGGTGTAAAAGCATTGTCTTACAGTAGTGATGGTTCAATTGAGAAACTGTATTATAAATTTGTTATGGACTCATTCAGTATCATTTCATCCTTTTCTGCAGTTTCATTCAGGAATCCATGTAGGAGCAAAAACATTGAATAATAGGAGTGATCTGAGGGTTGAATTGGTAAGATTGGAAAGATTTGGGGCAAGGGAATCAAGAGAAGAAAGTATGAATTGGTTCACCAAGGGTTCAAGATGAGGAAGGGAGAAGAATGTAGATAATGCAGGTAGTGATAAACTATGAAAGAACTGGGTAAGGGATTAGAAGTCATAAAGAAATTTTGGAGATTCATGAAGAATAGGGAACAGGGGTATAAGAAGGAGATAGAAGTAGACTGATAATAGATTATGATCAGATAAAGAATTTTAGAATTCATAAACATGCAAGTAAGTAGTGCATTTAAGTATGATGACAAGATTAAGGGTATGACTCTCTAGAGGATTTAAATGAAATATTTTATCTTCTTTTTTTTTTTTTGCTGCCTTTCATCTGACTTTCAGTTTTGGGTCAATTTCCAAGCCTGTCCAATATTTTTTGAAAAATCTTAATTCTGTCACTCATAATATTGGGCATTTTATTCTTTGTGTTATGTCAGGTTTGTGTAAACTGAATATTTGAGCATTGTGCAATCATATTTTTATCCAAATATCATGACTCCAGGACTGGTGCTCTATTCATTGTGCCACCAGTCCACCCTGCCCTTTTTTTTTTTCCTTGATGGATATCAAGATGAAGTTAGGAAGACGTGAGTTCAAATGTGACCTCAGATACTAATTAACTGTGTGAACCAGGGCAAGTTACTTAATCCCTTTTTGTTTCAGTTTCTCTATCTGTAAAATGTGGAAAAGGATAACACTATCTCTTAGAGTTGTTTTGAGAATCCAATGAGATAATCATTGTAAAGTAGTTTACATAGTGCCTGGCTCATAGTAAATAAATATTAATTATTATTATTATTATCATAATTTGCCTTGAAATATTATACAATTATTAACATAGAAAGGTCACCTATGTCAACTTTAGGCTTAGCAGAATGTCATGATGAACTTTGTTTAAGATTTTATTATGGCAGGAATAGGGACTGGAGCTCTGATTTCAGAGGGAATGAGAACTCTCCAGTTAACTTACCAATTATTTATTGTTAAGTGTGCCAGGTACACTTAACCTTCTGTGGGCCAGGCACAATATTAAGCAGAGGGGATTCAAAGAAAGACAAAACCAGTTTCTCTCCCCAAGGAGCTATCAGTCTAATGGGGGAAATAGCATGCAAACAATTAGGTACAAACAAGCTATAAACAGGATAAATTGGAGATAAACAGAGAGAAGGCACTAACATTAAGGGTAATTAGGAAGGGCTTCTTGTAAAGGACGAAATTTGAACTGGGTCTTGAAAGAAGAAAGGGAAGCCATTAGTAGCGATAAGGAAGGAGAGAATTCCAGTCAGGGGCTAGTCAAGAAAAAATGATTAGGTGGTGCAGTGGATAGAGCACCGGCCCTGGAGTCAGGAGTACCTGAGTTCAAATCCGACCTCAGACACTTAATAATTACTTAGCTGTGTGGCCTTGGGCAAGCCATTTAATCCCATTGCCTTGCAAAAACTAAAAAAAAAATGATCAGAGTCACAGAATTGTAGATTGTAAGGAGGGAGTCTTCCTGAATTCAAGTCCTTTACTCTATCAACTATACCATTAACTACCCTAGCAGAGGATTTTATATTTAATACTGGGGACTAGTGCTTATTCTTCCTCAGTGAGAAAATTCCCTCTTCCAATATTGGTCAAGACTTTCTTAGCAACTTATTGTTTTAGAGAATTACTTAAAGTCTTGAGAAATTAAGGGATTTATAGCCAGTTTAGGATCATATAGCCAGTATATGTAAAAGATGAAACTTCAGTCTTGGTCTTTCTAGTGTAGAAACAGTCTCTATGATGTTATGCCATTCATTATATCACTTGGCTTCTTTGTTATAGTAAAATGCAAACTAGGAATGCTCATTCCCATAGTTCAGGCTTTAGATCCTTTACATTAATAGGCAGCAAAATACTTGGATCCCTTGTGATAACCAAACTCTTAATGCTTTTCATCATTCTCTTTTGTGTCAAATAGGTTTAGGCAGCATCACACAGAGCAAGGCTTTATTTTTCACCTTTAAATCATGCATATGCTATTTTCTACCTGTCAAAAAGAAGATCCACAGCTAAATTACTGAAATAATGCTCATGTAAGCAACTTTTTATGAATTGTACTTTCAGGATGATTTATGATAGCATTAAAGCCTCTGCTGTGACATTTTATGTGTTTAAAATTATTTTCAAAACAACAGCACCTTTGTAAGGCTACTGTACAGAGAGTCACCAAATAGCCAGGTAAAGGAGTTGATTTGTGAGCAAGAATTCCCATTTTTCTCCACCTCATTTTCTGAATGGGCCTTAGAATAAATAATAGGCTAATATTTTAGGCTTGAAGATTCTGTGGCTGATGTTGATTAGCTTTTCTTCTGAGTGCATCTTCTTGAAAAGATTGATACAGGGCTGTCAGCTGTTTCTACATCACTTATACTTAAGGCCAGTTCCTTTAGTTACAGTTTTCAGAACCTGACCATGTTTTTATCTCTGTTCCACCATCTACCTGACTCTTTTGCAAAACCTCATATTTTATTTTATTTTAATTTTACTTGGTGCTTTTTCAGGCTGGGGCAGCAAATGGCTAGCAGGTAGCAGCATCCTTACAAAGAACGGTGGCTGATATGGTCCAATTTACAGTCTGCAGATCAGGAACCAGTAGGGATGTCAAAGGCCATTTAGGACCTCTTCATTGAGAGGCAGCTAAGTAGAGAAGTGGATAGATGTAGCAGACCCCTGAAGTTGAGAAGACCTGAGTTTGAGTTCTGTTGCTGTGTGACCACCGAAAAGTTATTTAATCCCTGTCTGCTTCAGTTTTCACAACTGTCAAAAGAACAGAATCATAGCATCTACTTCCCAGAGTTGTTGTAAGAATCAAATGAGATAATATTTATAAAATTCTTAGTACAGTGTTTGATACATAGTAGGTCCATAATAAATATTTGCTTTCTCCCTTGTTAGGAACCATTGTGTATGGGAGTATTGTGAATTATCTTCACCTGGTATCCTTGAACACCAGAGTCTTATCTTACTAAGTGCCACAGGAGTGGGAGTGGATTAGAGACTGGAAAGGTATTTAGGCACTGATGTTTTGGTGAATAAATGGAGCACTTGGAGATCTTGATGGAGTATTTGTCTCCCTTGTTATCCCTGTCTCCCACTCCTCCAGTGTTCACCTGGGGAAGATTGAAGGAATTCAGAAGTGGGACTCAACAGAAGAGTCCAGCAAAGGGACTCTATACTCCCTTCCTTCCTTTCTTTGTTCCTTTGTTCCTTCATTCCTTTCTTCCTCAGGTGAGGAAACTAAGGTCCAGGGACATTAAGTATTTTTTCCAAGGACACATATATGAACTTGAATCTAAATTTAGCCTTCCAATTTCAATGCTTTCCCCCATTGTACTATGACGTCTTTCACTGTCATGGAAATAGTTTGTAGTCTAATTACACCTTGGAAGACAATGTCTTTTCATTGTTCTTTGGGTTATTCTTGGAGGCATTTGTGGGGGGATATTGATGTTAAAAAGATGAAATTTTATGATTCAAATATCTTGTGACTTTTGAAAGGACTGTTAATTTTCCAATGTGATACATATTGAAATCCTCTCATTTGACTTTAGGTCCAATTCAATGGCCATTTAATGTACTTGTCCAAGATCATTAAAGGGATTATTAATAAATACCTAGGGAAGGAAGTAATGATTTTAAAGAACAAGGACAGCTTCATTAAAAATAGGTTTAAATTTATTTCAATTTTAGAAAGTGTTATTAAATGTGTAAATTAAGGGAATACTGTGAATATAATTTATCTATATTTTAACAATCATTTGATAAAATATCTTTTGCTTTTTTTTTTTTTTTTGGAACATGAAAGAGGGGATTGTACCCTAAACAATAATGCAATCTAGTGCCTGAACTCCTTAGTCAATCCATGTCAATTTCTCAGAAAATCTTCAGTGGAGTCCCTCCTTTCTTTGGTCCCATGCTGACATTTTTGTTGATGACTTGGCTAAAAGTGTGAATGCCATGCCATGCTTTTCAAATTTAGATGACATAATTTCTTTCATTTACTCTCATTTTGGCCTTCTTTTAAAAATATTTTTATTTATAGTATTGTAGTCCTTCCTCTTGGTTTTTTTTCATATTCTAAATTCTCTCAGTTCATATGAATCTTTCCATGTTCCTCTAAATTCTATATATTTATCTTCATTACATTCATATACATGTATATGTTGCATATTTTCTATTCTATAATTGATCTATTTTGTTTCTAATTCTTTGGGATCCCAAAGAGAATTGCTATGCATAATTTTTGTATACCATAGACCTTTCTTTCTGTCTGCCTTGGGGATATGTCTAGTAGTAAGATTGCTGAATTAAAATCATGCTCATTTCCACAATAATTCTTACATAATTTTAAATTGGTTTCTTTTATTTTTGCCATTTCAGCATATATATTTTTGCCATTCACCATATATATATATATATATCTATATGTATATGTATATTTGTATGCATAAGACTGTTTCCTTTTCTTTCATTTCTTTTATGTATAGGTCTAACAGTGATATAGCTAGATCAAAGTACTTGTATCGTTTAGTAGCTAGTTGTGTAAAATTCAAATTACTTTCCAGAATAAATGATCAACAGTACATTAGTGTGACTATTTTCTCCCTCCAACATTTTCCCTTCCCAGGGTTACCCCTCTACCATTTTCCATTTTTCTTTTTTGTTATCTTTATCAATTTGATAGATGTGAGGTAGAATGTCAAAATTGTTTTAATTTACATTGTTTTAATTAGTAATAATTTAGAGCATTTTTCATAGATAACTTGGGTTTCTTTCTGATCATATTTGTCAATTGGGTAATATTTCCTCTTCTTATTAATTTGCATCAGTTCCTTACATATCTTGTAAAAGATACTGCTATCAAAGTTATTGCAAGTAATTTTTTATTAAATTTTAAAATTTAAAACTTTAAAAATTTTATCTTATCAAGATTATTTATTTTATATTCTGTTATCCTTGCCATAAATATATATATATATATATATATATATATATATATATATGCCACTTATTTCTTGATTGTTTAATTGGCAGAATGTGTGAGGTATTGGTTTAAATCTAATTTTTAGACTGCTTTCTAGTTTTCCAAATAACTACCCAATTGTGTTGACAAATAATTACCTAAATGATAGATATCTCTTTAATATATAATTATTTGAAAAATCATAAAAATCATACTTATCTTGAAAGAAGAGATATGAGAAGATACTCCATCCAAATTCTTTGCAGAGTTGGAAGATGCATAATCATTGCACATTGCACACATTTTCAGACTTTTAAAAAAGTATTAGTTGGTTATCTTGATTTTTTCTTTTCTTTTTACCATTTATTATATGGTTTGAGGATGGGGAAACAAACTAAAATATAAACTTCATCCTACATACATATGCCATCAATAAAAAAGACATCAATAAAAACTTATTTTAGAAAATAAAAAATAAATTCCATTGGACAAATATGTTGAAAAATGAACATTTCCTGTCAACAAATTAGTGGGATGGGCATCAATGACTGAAGGTATTTTCCTTCTCATGATTCTGCACTTTTGTTTTGTTGATTGTTCTTGTTTTTGAAGATCAGTGATATCACAATGGATAAATGTCTTGACTTGAATATGAATTGGATTAAATGAGGTATTAGGGACAATTTATGAATATTACTTCTACACTATTCTAAATAATGTGCCTGAGTGGAAATGTGGTCAAAAGTGAAGGTGCCACCCTTTGATCTGGCTTTACCAATACTAGGATTATACTTCAACAAAATCAAAATCTTATAATTATTGATATTTATATTGTATTTTAAGAGCATAAAGTACTTCATTCATAGTATTTTAAAATTCTCCTATCATCTTGTAATGTGGATATTAAAAGGATTATTATCCTAGTTTTATAGATGAGAATCCTGCCTGTGGTCACAGAGTTAGTGATTTTCATATAAGAGATTTGAATGTGGGTTTCTATTAACATCAAGTCCAATGTTGGTTGGTTGCATTAGATATTTTTTTTCATTTCTCATCATCAGTGGAATGAAGTTCTCAATCTGTTTAATATTCACTGTGTTTTAAAAAAGAAAGTGAAGGACCTGGAGATTTTCCAACTATCTGTGGAACATTCTAACCTCAATATTGTAAGAACATCATTTCACACCCAGCTAATTGACAAGGCTGATAAAAAAATGGAAATAGTTTAATGCCAAAGGAATGACTAGATATCAAGATTATTAGTATATTGTTGGAACAGTTATAAATAGATCTAAATATAAAGGTGAAATTATTCAAGAAAAGTCATTAAACCCCTTTTCTGACTCAATGGTCCAAGACTGTATATATATTTTATGACAGCCAAAAGAAAGAAGGATCCTATACATAATGATATAGTGAATTTTGGTAGCAAAAACTAGAAATGAGATTTGCAACAACTGGGGCATGATTGCACAAATTGTGGTGTATAAATATGGAGGCATATGATTCTGTCTTAAGAAATGATATCTATAAGAAATTAATAGCAATCTAAGAAGACTTACATTACGTGATGCAGAATCAACAATAATAATACCAAAAAGCAGTCAAACAAATTAATTTTAATGAACAAATCCAGTCCTGGGGAACTGAAAAATAATGCACTTTTTTCTTCCATCAATAGAGAGGTGGGGGACTATGGATACTGGAAAGAGAAAAGAGAAAAAGGAAAAAGAACCCAGTTGTTTTTTTGTTGACTTGTTTTGCTGACATGTTTAACATGAAGGTGGGACAAAGATATCTCAGCTATATAGCTAAAACATCAGTAAAAGATTTTATATAATATAAATTTAAACACTTCAGAAAAATAAATATAAGGAGGGGACATGATAGTTAAGCTAATAGAAATCACTGAAGGAATTTGGCAATTTAATATATTTCCCAGAATAAAGAAAAAGACAGAGGGGAAAATCTATCAGTGGGCATTATTTGAAGTATTTGAGTGATTACTAGGCCATTATTAGATTATACTTTACTTTTAATATATGCCAAGAAGCAATGATAGTTCACTTACTATTTTAAAGTGTTTTGGTGGTGCTGATAGCAATATCTGAAAAAGATTGCAGTAGTGTATAGTCATCTTTTTAAATATTTAAATGAGCTGTGATTTCATCCATTTAAGGCTTTCCTCCGTCTGTGAGCATCCTCAGTTCAGGTTTCCTTTTGCCAATCTTCATGAGTTGCTGTGAACCAAAGCAATTATCATCCCCTGGCCAGTCTTCTTTTATATTCTTCTATGTTGGTGCTAAGAAGCAATACAATCTAGTGCTAGGTTTGTTCTTGTAGGAGTGGTTTCCTGCTTCTTAGGACCTATCAGAGCTTTAAATTTCATTGGTAGCCTTTGAGAACCAGACTCACCTTTACACTCCAAACAGGAATTGGAGGAATTTTTTTAGTGTGTGATGTTAATAACTTACCTTGGGGAAATAGACAGTTGAAAACTTTTGATAGGCACCCCAAAGAAGAAAGGGGGCCACTGGATTCTGCTGACTGGAAAGTCCATTTCTATGACACTGATTGATAAAGAAATACATATCAAAGAAACATCATATCATTAGGAAAATTGCATGGTAGCATGGCATCAACATGAAAATATGACAAGTTTTACATTTGACACAAACCTTGAAAAACTGTTCATGATCAATATTTTATATGAATTAAAAGCTCAAATTACTCTAGAGACTACAACTTATTTTTTGAGTAGCATTATCAATATTTCTGTAGGTACCATTTTTTAACACAGGATCAATATTAAAAAACCTAGATTTCTTCAGTCTGGTGGTATTGACATGACTCCCAAGCCTAATTGTATAATTTTAGTCCCTTTTTCTGACTTTTCATGACTGCTATACTAGTTCAGGTCCTTATGCCTATATATATAAACCTTATGCCTAGGTCTTTGGAATGTTGTGATAGCTTCACTTCTGGTTTTGTGGTCTCTACTCTCTTTCATCCTTCACATTTCTATCAGAATAGATTTTTTACACTGGTTTATGTTATTTTTGATTTCCTTATTTTCTCCTTGGTGATTCAAGTCTAAATTCTCTAGGTGTTTGAGATCTTCTACAATTTGACCTTAGATTTTTTTAGAGGATTTATATTTGTAACCACAATTTTAGTGTCTAATTTTATATGATTTTGTGTTTATTGTAGCTTATATATGAATGATGTTACTTCAGTTATGTAATGAGCAACTTGAGAATAACATGTTTTAGACTTTTCCTATGTCTTCCCCCCAAAAGACCTAACACAACAGTTAGCACATAGCAGAAAATTCAGGTTAAATAATCTATTGACTCCCCAAAGCTTCTATTGACCAGGGCAAAAGGCAACGGAAAGACCCACACAGGGACAAATTAGTTGCAACTTATTACTAATAAAGAATTGAGCACTAGAAGCATCTACATTTTTATTCATTATTTACCAGAATACCAGAATTTAATAGCTTTTGATAGCACCTTTTTCTTTCTTTCCTTCACATTTTTCCTCCCTCTCTTTATTAGAAACATTCCTTGAAGATGGTCATCCATCAGCAGTAGTCCAGTATGATATGATTGAAAGGAACAAGCTCTGAACAAAGGATCATCTACCTGAATCTCTGTTTTCAAGGAAATTAGACTTGATGACTTCTGAGTTTCTTTTTAATCCTGAATCTATGGTCTTATTCTTTTATTGAGTTTTAGACCAATATTTTATGGGTAATTATTGGTCCTTTGCATATATAGGGTATCCTAAAAGTCTTAATCAAAGTTCAAGTTTCGGTAGTTTATTTCTGTATTAAAACTTTTGGGAAATTCTATATAAACATAATCATATAAACCTAAAACAATCAGGTTATGTATGTACAAATAAATCATACATATAGTACTACTACTACTATTGGTAGCTAGTTTTTATACGAAGTTTTATTTTTTTGTAAAGGTATTTACATATGTAATCCTATTTGAGCCTTATAACAACCCTGAGTTAGGTGATATTATTCCTACTATCATTTTACAGATGGGGAAGTTGAGATACAGAAAGATTAAGTGCTCAGGGTCATAAAACTGGTATTTGTGACAATTTAAACTTAGGTTTTCTTATTTCTAGTGACTTCATCACTTGACAAGTTCAATATATTTATATATGTATATATAATATGTATTTAAATATGTACATGCATATAGAGATATATGTATGTATATACACACACATATATATATTCCTGAATGAATACATATTTAGCATATCTATTTTCATCATTTATCTATCTGTCTGTCTGTCTGTCTGTCTGTCTATTTATCTAATCTAATAGGGACTAGCTCTGTGTATAGGGACCAAAATTTAACAGGAACAATATAGGACTTATTAAGTCCAGGTTTCTCCTTAAAACAAAGGTTTATATATTAAAGAATATATTTCTAGCTAAACTATTGACTTTTCATCCTATAATAGTTTGAAAACTTAAGATTATTGGCTAGTGAAAGGGTAATGTAGAGACAAATCAGCAACATCTTATTTCTAACAAAGAATCAAGCACTAGAAGTATCGCTTAATAATGGACTTAAAAGATGAGGTAGGCCAGACATTTGATGGGAGTAGATGAAAGATCTGTGTGTTCCACTGTTGGTCATATAATGCCAATAAATCTAAAGAGTAGGTCATAGCATAATGGGTGGATATGGGAAGGACTTCCATAGGGTGAGAGGATATGGATGGTTTTCAACCTGGACCACTGGAGATTCCATATCCATTAAATTACTTGAGAAAGGGAAGTACTACTACTCTTTCTTAGATATAGATGCCTTGAATTAGATGACTTCCAACTTTGGAATTCTGTTTTCAATCTTTCTTTTTCAGAAATAGTCTAAAGACAGGGATGAGTTCATCTCAGCATAATTATTTATAAAATGAACATTTTATAAAATATGTGAATGTGTTTCCATGTCAAGCTCAGAGATCTAGAATTGGATGCATTTCATTAGATAAAAAGTAAAACAAAATAATGTAAAACAGAATTATTTTCCTTTTCTAGTTATATAATATTTATGGAATAGACAGTTCAAGCAGATATTTTTCACAGGAACAGTTCAAAATATGATTTTATATGGTAGCACAATTTCCTTAACATTTTAACATTGTATAAATCTATACATATTAACTTGCTATAGTTTATGTATACAATATATGATGTATATATATATTTATATATAATATAGGTGTGATATTGTCAACAATTAGCAATATGAAGAAAATTGTTCTGAATCTGCTGTATTATGAATGGAGAACTCTAGGAGAATAATCTCCCTCTGCTAATGCTAGTTGTTAGAATACTATTGTGGTTTTTCCAAGTGTTACTGTGTCAGTATATGTCCTAAAATTTGAACCCAGATTTCATTGACTCTGAGAGTGTCTTCTGTCCATTGTCATTTGAACTCCCAATATAAACTTGGTAATCAAAAATCAAAAATGGGCATGAAATGTAGGTTTGCTATAAACCACTAAATAAGCCTCATTTTTAATCAGTGATCAATTGTATTTTGCAAGTTAGTAAGAACATTTAAAGTTGTATTTGGGGGGGTGGCTAGGTGATGCAGTGGATAGAGCACCCGGCCTTGGAGTCAGGAGTACCTGGGTTCAAATCCAACCTCAGACACTTAATAATTACCTAGCTGTGAGGCCTTGGGCAAGCCACTTAACCCCCATTGCCTTGCAAAATCCAAAAAAATAAAAATAAAGTTGTATTTGAAAAGATTCTTGAAAACGAAATAATGGTGTCCTATTAACTATACTATCTTTATTTACATTCCATTGTTTTGAACCACAAGAGGGAATTTGGGGAAATAGCTAAAGATCTGGCCTAAGTGTTAGGGAGATTTGTGTTCAAAGACTATTCCAGGTATAAGAGATAGTATTCAGTTCATATGAATTCATGTAACCCTCTCTATGGAATGTTGTAGAAAGAGTTTTCAAACCTCAGGTTACCAGCATTGTCAGCCTTTGTTTTCCCTTCAAGAACTTGGCAGTCTGATAGACCCTTCTCAAAGTAATCTTTGTAAATGCATAAAACATAAAAGATTACAAAGGAAATTGATATCATAGAAATAGAGTTGTTAAAAATTATTTAAACAAGTTCATGGTTATAAACCCTTGGGTTACTAGAGGGTTCTTAGAGTGATTGGCAGGATTCAGACTTGTTCATGTTCAAAGACTAATAGACTGGGGCAACTAGATGGTGCAATGGATAGAGTCAAATCCAGCCTCAGACACTTAATAATTACCTAGCTGTGTGACCTCAGGCAAGTCACTTAACCCCATTGCCTTGCAAAAAAAAGCAAACAAAAACCCAAAAAAACTAAATAACCTTCATAGGGGTAAGTTTTTCTACCAGTATAAGTTTGTATAGGTACCAAGAGCATCAGAGGTGATGAGATTTGTCCAAGATCCTAGAGCTATTATGTTTCAGAGGCAGGACTTGACCTAAAATCTTTTGGCCTCTAGGCTGAGATTGGGAGGGTGCTCTACAGGGTTGGGGGGGGGGGGTTGAGAAGAGAAAAGGAAGAAGTAGTAAACATAGAGGGAGATATCATCTAAAGAGGAACAACATTCCCCCCAAATAAGAAACAAACAATATGAACCAATATTTCAACTTCAAATCAGTTACTAGTCTCAGATATAAATCTATACACTCCCCCAGAGAGAGAGAGAGAGAGAGAGAGAGAGCACTTTCCATGAAGCTTGCTAGAATTAGGCAGAGACAAGCAAGCCTAGAATGCAGACTTGGTCTTCATGAGTTCTATGGATCAGACATAGTCTAGAACCACAATCAGCCAAGTTGACAAAGATTACCGAGAGCTTACCATGGAGGGACCTGGGTTCACTACACCTACTTATCTCCATAACAACCACCCTCCCTGATCAAAAAGATTATATATTTCTTGTTGATAGCATTACCTGCCTACATACTTTTATTGGCAGCTTTTGACATACATAAAAACTAATACTTTACTTTTCTGAAAATACAAACAAAAGAATGTTGGTAAACTGATTATTGATAACTGTTGATCAATATGCCATTGTTACAAAATTTTATTTTGAACAATTTGTACATGTAATGAGAAAATCTTTGATGAACGTATGAAAAGAGAATAGGGCAGGCTTTCACAAATATTTCTCTGCAATAGACTACTTCTCCAAAAGAATATGTTACTGAAAAATATAAAGACTATCTCCTATGGTATTTTTTTTATTACTTGAACATTAGATTTTAAAAAAAATAATGCCTAACAGGTAGGAATGGAAAGGCATACTCTAACATAAAAAAAAAAAAAACCAGATAAACCCACTGTTTTTGGAGTTGATGACTGGATTCCTTATTTAATTTCTTTGAGATTCCTTTTTCTCTTTTTGAAAATGAGAGGATTGAGTTAAATAATCTCAAAGATTCCTGCCAATTCTCAATCCTATGATATCTCTCTCTGTACACAGGGTATAGCCATGTGGTCTTATGTGGCAGAACCACTTATGGGTCACTAGACAAATCATGCTCCTAGAAATGGAGTCTGACCCTAGAAGTGTCAGGGTCAGGTAGGGTGACCCCCCCCAGAAACCCAAAGGTGGTGAAAGTTAGCCTAACCACAGTGGCCTTCTATTAGTCAGTATACTTCTTGGCAGAGAAGTTTGGAAGGGAGGCAAACATCAGATTGGACTTTTTATGTAGTACTTCTTTGTTTGAACTCTATCATAATTGCCTTTTTTCCAAAAGCTTTATGAGTTTAATTAGTTTTAGTTTTAGCATAATTCTTTATACTGTGCAGTTTTAAGATTAACCCCCATTGATTGTCTTTTTACTTTTCAAGTGTAGCAACTTATTAGAAATTTTTATATTACCTTGTAAATTCATCAGACTTACTCTCTGTGTGGCAGTAGCTGCATTTTCTACATTTTGTGGGTTCTTTTAATTGCTTCTCTGAAGTGTGGACAAATCTTGAGAGAAGGTCACAGTTGCTTTCATTAATCCAGTGTTATTTTCAGAATCTTTCTGCTTTCATTTAAATCCAAAATTCCATTAGTTTTTTCTTAATTATTTGATCAAATGAGTCCTATTTTTTCCATTTTGTAAGGGAATATTTCATTTGCTGAAGGTCAGCTACATAGACTTGTATGTTTAAATTCTTAAGCTGTATTTGTCCTTTTATATGTGTCCTACATAGACAATTCTAGTTACTTTGAGATCTTTTAGGAGATAATTTGCACTGCGTAGATTAGGTCTCCCCATCATTTTACCTTTTTTGCCCCTATTCTTTTCCTCTGATTATTTCATGATACAACAGACAACTAAATGGTAAAATATGTGACCTGGAGTCAAGAAGACCTGAATTTAAATTAGGTCTCAGACACTTAACTAGCTGAATGATCCCGAGCAAGTCATTACTCTCTGTCTGCCTCAGCTTTCTCAAATGTAAAATGGGGATAATAAAAGCACGTACTCTCCATGGTAGTTGTGAGGATCAAATGAGAAAAGATGGATGCAGAATTATCATAATTCCTGTCCCTTAGCAAGGACTTACTACATATTCCCATTCCATACAATAATATATTTTTGCTGCAGAGGTAACTTGGAAGATGAATAGAGAGTCAGTTGACCTCAGAGACTGGAAGCCCTGAATTCAAGTTTTGCCTTGGACACATGCTGATTATTTGGTCATATATGCAAGTCACTTAATCTTTCAGTGTCCTATGCAACACTTTAAAACAGTAAGAATAGATGTAAGTCTGCAATGATAGAGGACAATTTCCCTATCTTTTGTTGTTCCCTATCAATTTGTTGTTTAGGGAGCAACAGGTCTAATATAAGCAAAAGCAAAACATTAAAAATATCAAAGAAAAACACAAAACACATTCCATGAGGCAGAGTCAGAAAATACAGTTATTTAATCCTGCTAATAATTATGATGATTAACTAGGAGGCAATGGTTAGGGCTCTGGGCCTGGGGTTAGAAAGGCTTGAGTTCAAATGTGACTGCAGACATTTACTAGTTGTGTCACCCTGGGCAAGCTACTTAACCCTGTTTGCCTCATTTGCCTCATTGGTAAAATCAACTTGAGAAGGAAATGGCAAGCTACTCTAGTATCTTCAGCAAGAAAACCCAAAATGGGTTCACTGAGAGTTGGGCTATCCTAAACAATAACAGCAATTTATCTAGGCAATGAGGGACAGCATGGGATAAAGATAAAGGTCCAGTGTTCCAAGTGAGGTCTCAGATTCTAGAGTTCTCTCTAACACAAAAAAGCATGTGACTATGGACATTCATTCTGTCACTCTCTGAAACTAGGCTCTAGTGGACTTGACAATCTGCAGAGGGAAAGGGACAATTGATAAATAGCAGGTTTGGACCCCTCCTTCTACACTCCTCCCCCCATAATTTAGACAGTAGGGTAAATGAACTTCGTAGCCTACAGGTTTATTGCTAACTTTGTCACTAAAAAAAGATGTATGATCTTAGGAAAATATCTAACTTTTTTAGGCCTTGAATTTCTTATTGCCATTATAATGGAGTAGGATTATATGATTTCTAAGATCTTTTCTAGCTTTAGGATTCTAAGTCCTAATGAGAATTCTGGTTTTAAAAAAGGGCAATAATGAAAGACTATTGAGATAAATGTTTAATAATAGTCACGTCCAACATTTATATTGTGCTTTAAAAACTTTACACAATGATTTATTTATCTGATTTTCAAAACAGCACTGTGAAGTAGATGCTATAGATAATAGTATTGCCATTTTACACACGAGGAAAATGAGATGGGAAGAGACAAGGGACTAGTTCATGGCCATGAAGTTATTAAATATTTGACTTGGGATTTGAACTCATGTCTTTTCTGATTTCACAACAAGCAGTCTTTCCATTGTGTCATGTTGCTTCTCACAAATATTTAAAACAGCTAGTCAAAATGAAGTCTCCTTTGATTATCTATATATTCTAATATCCTAAATTATTTTATCCCCAATGCCTCAATGAATCTGTTTTTTTTTTGGTGGTGCATTCTCAGGATGTATTTCAATTCATCCATATATTTCCTTTCCTCCTGTTTATTTCTTTTCTATGTTCTATAGATTCTTTTCAGAGGATCCATTTAGCAGGCCAGAGCTTTCCTCAAGATCTTTTATGTTTTGCATATAGAAAAGGAACAGTTGGGTGTCTATCTTTTATCCTTCACTCTTGTCCTATGACTGGCCAACTTCTCTTTTGTATTATACATTTCCCCAGTGATATCCCTTATGTCACTTTTTGAGGAAACTGTTATCATTGGCTATTGCCAATATTGCAAATATTTGTGACTAAACTAGGCTTCTATAATGATTAGAGCATTTATTCTTTAAGAATTCTTTTTTTTTTTAGATTTTTGTAAGGCAAATAGGGTTAAGTGGCTTGCCCAAGGCCGCACAGCTAGGTAATTATTAAGTGTCTGAGACCAGATTTGAACCCAGGTACTCCTGACTCCAGGGCCAGTGCTTTATCCACTACACCACCTAGCCGCCCTGAGAATTCTTTAAGAATTGCAAAATGCTTTACAAATATTATTACATTTGATCCTGGAAGGTGGATGCTATTATTACTCCTCTTAATAGATAAGGCATTGAGGCTGAGGAGGGAAAGCCCAGGATCACAACAGCCAGTAAATGTTTGAGGTGGAATTTGAATTTAGGTCTTTCTGTCTTTAAGTCTAACTCTCTAACTTTTGTTTCTACTTAGATGTTGCTAAACTTCTGGTGATGAGTCTCATCATATTGATCTTGGTCTATATTAGGTAGAACCTTCAGAGATTGTGGTAAGTTAGCGTAGACTTTGAGAAAGCTGGTTCAACTCCCATAATGAAGTATTGGAATGACTTTTGTGAAGACAGCGTCATCTTAGAGTAAGACTCCGAATGACTCTGATGCATATAACTCAAGTGTTGTATTGTTGTATTGTATATTAAGAATCAAGGGAAGGGCACTAGTACATAGAAATCCTGCTCTTAAGAGTTCAAAATTTAAAGAGGAAGCATGAGTCTCATACAAAGTATTATATAAATGGCATACATTCCTATTATTATCAGTTAATTCTGGTGTCTTAAAACTCTCAAGTTATTGCTATGCTGTCCCAATCATATGTTGTTGTTTTTGTTAAGTTCTTTTTTTTTAGGCATGTCTGATTCTTTGACCCATTTTGGCATTTTCTTGGCAAAAATATTGGAGTGGTTTGCCATTTCCTTCTTGAGTTCATTTGACAGATGAGGAAACTGAGGCATACATGGTTAAGTGACAGCAAGTCAGTATCTGAGACTGGATTTCAACTCCAATCTGGCTCTCTATCCACTAGCTGCCCGCTATCTTGCCTAGAAGAGGATAATTTAAGACACTCTCAAAGAAGCTTTAGGTTCAATACAGAGAAAAAAGATGAATGGGCAAGTCAAAAGCTAAAAAGAAAAGGTCTGGGTCAACAATCAGCAATTTTCTTTCTTTCTTTTTTTTAAAGGCTTTTATTTAAACAAAATCAGGGGAGAGCTGACCACAGTTCACTACTACTACAAATTATGCACTCAAGTTTCCTGCATTTGGGGAAATTTCAGGGGTCAGCCCATCAGCAGTGCAATGGATAATCTCACCCTGGGGAAAACACCTTCTTTATCATGGAATCACCCTTGCCAAGTAAGTATCAAATAGGCAATTTTCAAGGGAATTTTGACATGAGAGTTGTTTGCAAAATGTTACTTATTTTCTATATGCCTCACAATATCTGAGAAAATTGGTGCATTAATTCATTGTTTGATTTGAAAAAAAACTTTTATTTTTTTATCCTCTTAGAGAAAATAAACTTTGCTATCTATGATTTATAATGACTTTTTCTATTTTCTTCCTCAAAATATTGTGGATATAGAATTTATGTAGAGTAGATATAGAATATCTATGTAGAATATATATATATATATATATATATATATATATATATATATGTTATGTGTGTGTAATTTATAGAATACATAGCACCCCCTCTGGTCTTCTCAACTAACACTGTCAATTGGGTATCCAAAAGTTCCCCTCTCCCATTAGGATGTAGGTACCTTTAGAGCCTATATAGTCTTCTTTTTCTATGTATCACTTCAGTGTATATGGCACAGTGCTGTTCATGTTTTGGTGCATCTTGAATTCTTTTGAAAATTCTTTACCTTCATTTATTTGTTGCACAACCTTTTGGTATATTTTGCAGATTTGCATTCAAGTGGTAGTTATACTACATGACTTCTGGGCTCTCTTCCAGTTCTGAGATTTCTAATACCTTTCTAGTGTCAGTGTGCATGCCTGACCTTTCAAGCTTTCCAAAATCTGGCTCCATGCTACCCATCCATGCATATTACAGATTATTAGTCCCCTTCATACATACTTTAGTTAAAGGGGATAATTGCAAAAGTAATGTATTTTAGTTAATGTCCAACATTTCATGACTCCATTTGAGGTTTTCTTGGTAGAGATACTTTAGAGAGCAGCTAAGTGACCTAGTGGATAGAACATCAGTCCTGAAATCAGGAGGACCTGAATTCAAATATGACCTCAGACACTTGCCTCTATCTGTGTGTCCTTGGGCAAGTCACTTAGCCTTGGTTTCTTTGCATCCATGGTCATCTTCAATCATCCTGATTCATATTTGGCCACTGGATCCCTGGAGGAGAAAGTTAGGCTGGTGGTTTAGCATAACACCCTCTCACTCAAATCCAATTCATGTGCACATCATGGTATCCCTTCCTGGTTGTCATTGTCTTCTTCAAGAATAGAGGACAAGCATCATCACATCCTTTAGTGAAGACAAGCTGACCCCTTGCAATTTCTGGTACATGTTATTCCATCTCCCATCTCTGTCTTCTCTACTGTACACTTCTTCCTTACCTCCACCTTCCTTCAAATTTAAACTCAATTTTTGGATCCTTCAGATCCTTCAGTTATTATTTTCCTCATCTTGCAAATAAGGCAACTGAGGCATAGCAATTTAAATGATTTGCCCATGGTTGTACAGTTAGTGAGTGTAAGAGGAGAGATTTAAATTTAGGCTTTTCTGACTCCTAGTCTATCATGCAAATTATTATGCAACATTGTCCTTCTAGGAAATCTTGCTAATGAAGCATATATACATAGTATGAAAAGGTAAAAAGGATTTGAGATATATTGGGAGGAAGTAGGTTCCTCTTCACTTCAAATGATGGCTGGATTCTTGTTCATATATAGATTGAACTAAATGGCTTTTGAGGCTACTTCCACATTTAAGATTCTGTGATTGTATAATATTTGCCATGAGTGAGATTTGTAGTCATGGTGATGTGCATGACTTTGGCTTATGGTTCCAAGTATTCATCTGAATTGTCTGTCTCATCAGCTTTCTCAACTACTAGGGAAGAGTTAGGCCAAAGCTTTTCAGAGGCTTCTGACTCCAGGTGGGTCCTTTCCAATCAGTGTTAAATCCTTGTAGGAGAGATTCAGGGAAGCATGTAAGGGATGATGTCTTCCCTTAAAATTTCTGAAAAGGGACTGATGTAGTACATTCTGAAAAAGACATGAACATTTTCCTTGCATGAGGCAGTATTCATATAGTGTTCTTAATTTTACATCTGAGTTTGTTTCTATATGGACAAATCCACAAAATTAGGTAATTTGCAGCTGATTTCTTAGTTATTGATGCATGTTATTAAGATCTCACCATTTTATTTCCTTAGCCCTCCAAATAAAGCACATCAAATTTAATAAATATGTTAAATATTTAAGATTTCTATTATGTGGCATACTTTTCTTTGATTTTCCTTTCATTTTGCTTCTCCACAGGTAGTAAAGATAGAGTTTTAAAAGAAAAAATACTCATTTATTTCTTTTCCTTTTCTTTTTTTATATCCAACAAAGTCTGTCACATGTATTTCTATGAGTTATTATGAATTTCTTTTGCCTGATTTCACCTATGATGTAGATTTATAAGGGGAGGGGGGTAAGAATCAATACATTTACTGTAATTATCAACATCTTTTTCTTCGTCAGGTAGCTTTCTTTCACTTGGGTCTGATGTCGTGCTCTGGTTTGGGAGGTAATGTATTTAGAGTAGAATCCAAACATTCCCCTTCTGTTGGAACTCTTGCTTTGTTTTTAATGGTCTATCCTGGGGAGTTCCCCTCTGCTGTCCTTGAGATCTATTCCTGCTTGGTCAGTTATTTACCAAGATTTATTAAACATTATAATTAGGCACTGTGCTATGTACTGGGGAAAAATAAGATGAAAAACACTCCCTTTGCCCCCAGTGAAAGAAGGAAAAAAAAAGATTTTATTAAACACTTACCACAGGCCAGGTATGTACTAATCATTTACCTGTATTATCTGATTTGATTCTTACAATATAAGTACTATGGTTTTCTCTATTTTGTAGATGTGGAAACTGAGGCAAACTGGTGTTAGGTGGCTTACCCAGGGTTGCACGTTATACTGTTCTATCAGCTCATATTTGAATTCGGTTCTTGCTGACTTCAATCCTCTGTCCATTGTACCACATAGTTACTAAAAGGGCTCATATTCCAATGTATGGGACAACATGCAAATAAAACATTTAAGGAGTAGATGGAAGGTGATCTCAGAGGGGAAACTCTAGCTAGCAGTGTTAAGGGCTGTCACCTGCTTGTCTTTTTGAGTTGCTGTATTTTCTAAAACCCTGGACCTAGAGCATACAAGGAGCTCCCAAATGAGTCAAAGATAAACTTGTCCCCAGTTGACCTAATGTGGTTGTGCCCCAAATTTGACTCCCTCTGAGTCTTTGGGAGGCAAGACAGGTACCAGTCAGGCTGGAATAATGTCTGTGCAACTGGGGTCCTTTGCAGACAACAAGACCCTCCTCTTCATAATAGAGATAGAGATAGAGAAAAGAAAAGAATGAGGCTTTTTGCCATCAGCCTGCTTCTCTCCATAGGGAGTGGTATTGCCTTCTTTCCCACTTTTTCTACCTGTTACCATTCCCATGTCACTCCCAGTTCTGGTATGCCCTCTTCCTTTGTCTGCTATTATAAAAATGTCAACTCCTGTAAAGACTGTGGACCCTTTTGGTTCCCTATGCATGTTCATGTCTTCTTGTAATGAACATGGTTTTCCCATGAGTCTCATGATGTTGTAATTGTCTGTTGATAATAGCTGTGGGACCTGGAAAGGATTTCCTATAAATGATGGGATTTGAATTGAGTCTTGGAGGAAGCCAGCTAAGAAGTGAAGGTGAGTTAGAAGAGCTTTCTAGGTATAGGGGATAACCTGTGCAAAATCATAATCAAGGGCAAGGGATATGGAATGTTTGTATAAGACACAGCAGGTAAGTACATTTAGCTTGACCAGAGAGTATGAGGAGAAAAATAAAATATATGAAGAGTGGAAATTTAGGAAAGGCCCAGGTTGCAAAGAACCTTAAATGACATTTGTAACATTGCCTTCAAGTTGGCCATTATTCTTGAAGGCCCTGACTTTATTTCTGCCAAAGCTTTTTTGAATACCTGTGCCATTATATCAGTGCTTAATATTTTTGGGCAGGCTTGGAAACTTAATTTCCCTTTATAACATTGTTTATATTCAATAACAAAGACTGACTATAGCTATATTTATCTCTATCTCTATCTCTCTTTATCATCTCTATCTCTATCTCTGTCTCTGTCTCTATCTCTATCTCTATCTCTCTATCTCTATCTCTATCTCTATCTCTATCTCTATCTATCTCTATCTCTATCTCTAGATCATATGTCTGTATGTCTGTCTGTCTATGATCTGGGAATTTCAGGGCCTAGCATTCCTTGAAGGTCAGCAAGACCTATCAAAACTCCCCTGATAGGCACACAAGTTCCCAAGCCTCAAAATATGAAAAGTTTAATTACAGAGTAGGTAGTAGAGACACTTAGGATTCATATTTGAAGCATTGGAGTTCCACCCCTTCCCTACTGTGAGCAACTCTCCTCAAAGACCTGTATGGTCTTTGGGTCTTTACAACACTGACATGGATACAGGTCCTGATCAGGAAGACTTAGAGCAATATTTTGAATGATGGTTTCTTTCCATATATGTTCTAATTATATTTCGTTGCTTTTCTCCTTGAACTCTCTTCTGTTCTCAGGTGTCACTCAGTTTTGGATTAGATCACCTTTCAGGTTCTTTCCAAATCCAAGATTTTGCATATTTGCAAATTTGTGAAGGTTGGATAGGAAGTCAACAAATGAAGGACATCTCAGACAAAGAAATAATTTGAAGAAAGGATACAAAACCTTTGCATACTGTAAGAAGAGAATAGTTGATAGCAGCTAGGTGGCATAGTAGAAAAAGCATTGAACTTGGAGTCAGGAAAAAACACTTCCTTAGCCAATTATTAGATATGTAATAGTCGATAAGTCACTTAAATTCTGTTTAAATCCTTCCTTAGCCATTTATTAGATATGTAATATTGTGCAAGTCACTTAACCTTTGTTTGCCTAAGTTTCTTTATCTGTAAAATGGAAATAATACCAGTACCTCTATTATAGGGTTATTGAGAAGATCAAACAAAAGTGTTTCATGTAAAGAATTTTTCAAAGTTTATTATTATAACTTTCATAATATAAATGTTTATTACTATAGTTTATTGTCAGTTTTGTGAAAATTAAGAGTGAATGGAAGATTTTATTTTGAGGTAAGCCTGGAAAGGTTACATTGCATTACATTGTAGAAAGACTTTGCTTAGTAAAAAGAGTTTGATCTTTACTCAGGAAATAAGAGAAACATCACTGAAGATTTTTAGGCAGAGAAATGCCATCATCAGATCTATATGTAAATAGAATATCTTGACATTTTTACAAAAGATGTATTCCAGAGGGTAAATTGTAGAACTGGATATAGAGATGGATGATAATGAGGACATGTACGGGGATAAGTTGAGGAATGCTACAGAAATGAATTTGCTAGGTTTGGTAAATTACTGGATGGGAGATTTTAGGGAAAGGGAAAATTAAAAAAAATAATTTCAGGACTCAACAAGAGAATGAATGTACATGCCTGAATTGATTGAATACTGGATAAATCCTTTCTGACTTTATCTCAGATATAATTGAAACAAATTAAGTAGGACATTCTCTTTTGGGACTATTTGCAATGGAAAATATGACTTACACTGAAGAATATGATCAAGAGTTGAGCAGTATTTGTGGAACCTGTGAAACCCCAGCAACTTTGACAAAAGAGGGGGAAGTTAGGTAGTGCAATGAATAGAGTGGCCACCCTGGAGTGAGGAAGACCTGAGTTCAAATTCAGCTTCAGATTTTTGATATTTACTAGTTTGTGTGACCTTGAGTCACTTAAACCCATAGCTTTATAAAAGCAAAACAAATAAAGAAACTTTGACAAGAGAAAATATAAAATTTAGTTAATCAGCATTTTAATTATTAATGTGACTTTTTACCACTCTCATCTGGTTTGAAATGTAGTTCAGACAAACATTGAATATGGAAATCCAAGACTGGGCTAACAGTACATACACAGTTGTCATGATACATTCAAGATACTCCCTGTTGTCTATTAACCATTGGAAACTCAGAATTTCTTTGGTTTATCTGGGAAGCATTTCTTTAATTTTCTTAATCTATTTGATCTTTATTTGTCTATAATTACTTCAAATATAAAATTTTACTTTTCTTGTGTCAATTATTTGAAAGAATTTAATTCAACAATTTAGTTCAAATAAACTCCCACTAAACTTTACTCAACAATTTCAATGCTGGACAATTAGGTTAACTAATGACTATATTCTTTAATTTCAGTGATTAATTAGATTTTCATATCTGCCCTTTCTGAGTTTGCAGATTATTTGTTTATTCTTTTTTATCTGAGTGGCTTACAATGATTTGTTCACTTCTTATTCTTCAAAATTGCTTTTTAATTCAATTATACTTAGTGATTGGAGGTCCATTAACAATATTCTGTAAATATTTCTCATCAAATATTTTACTAAATGTTGTGGTTCTTTAAGTGGTTCTTAATGAAATTCAAAATTTATAATATATCAATTTGGTCCTAATGCCACTGTGGCATGAGTCCTATCAAAAAGAAAAAAAATCTTTTCAATGATTTGCTGTAGTATAATTTTCTAAACTGATCTCCAAATGTGGTAGATAATTTTACACTGCAGTAAAATGTAAAAAAAATACCACTGAAAATAACATCTCAGCATAAAATGATGCAAATAAAACAATAAGAATAGTGATGAGACCTGTGCTTTCATTTGTTTAAGGAACTTCCAGTTTTGGAAATCCTTAGCCAATGCAGGTAAATACTTTGCCCTGCAACTTATAGACTTAGAGGAAGCCAGGTGGCTGAGAGCTAAGGAATCCTGAGGACCTGAGTTCAAAATCCAGTCTCGTAAACTTACTAGCTATGTGATAATGGACAAATCACTTAACCTCTGTCTGCTTCAGTTTCCTCATTTATAACATGGGGATAATAATTATACTTACCTCGTAGGTTTGATCCTATTCTTTGCATAGTGTTTGGCATATATTTGATCCTTAAATAATACTTGTTTTCTTCTCTTCTTCAACAACATTCTATAACAAGGAGAGATTAAATAACTTGCTCAGAGTTTGTATCAGAGGCAGGACTCAAACCCTGGAGTGCTGCTTTGAGGCTAGCTAACTCCACTATCTGTACTGTACCACATTGCCTTCATCAATAATAATTATATAGTTATTTAAGATTTTCAAACTTTTTTGATTATTACTATCTCATTTGATTTTCACAACATAGACTAGAAAGTAAATCTCTGAGAAATTAAGTGAGCATGATCACAAAATTAGAAAGTTCCAGGGTTTAAGGAAGAAGAGTGGGGAGGTGGTATTGAATCCAAGCCTAGCTAACTCCTAGTCCAGATTCTGCAAAATGTACCATGCATTATTTTTAGACTTATCGCTGCATGGTGACCACTGTCAAAGACAGAATAAGAGAATAAACTTTTTATATAATTCCATACTATGTGCTAAATACTTATCTTATTGGATATTCAAACTAACTCTGTGAGGTAAAAGCCAGTATAATTGTGATTTTATAGATAGGGAAACTGAGGCAGATAAAAGATAATTTTTCCAGAGTCTTACAACCATATTTTAGAGAGGCTACTTTTAAACTCATATCTTCCTGTTTCCAGACTTAGAGATCTATCTTCTGCATCATCAATTGCTTTTAAACAGAAGTATGTATGATTATCTTAAGTTCTTGGAACAACTAAAGACAGTCCCTTTTTTCAGTTAGTTGGACAATGAACTTTGCTATTATGACTTGTTACACATAATGTATTTTGTTGTTCTGAGTTTGAGTGGGTTTGAGTGTGAATGCGGGTGTACTTGCATTGTATTTTCTGACTCAGCTTATTTTGCAAGAATGGTTTATAAAATTGCCCTACTGGTATGCTCCTTTTAATGGGTGAATTGTGCGGTTAAATAATGATAGATGATAAATCATCATGATGCATACTGAATTAAAGAGAACTAAGAAAATTAACCAGTCAATATTTGTTAAATGTTATTCTATGTCAGACACTCTGCTAAGTTCTGGGCACAGAAGCAAAAGATGGTCCCTGTTCTCAAGGAAATTGCAATCTAATGGGAGACACAATATATAAAAAACTGGATACAATTTACTTCTCAGAGAAGAAGGCACTAGCAGCTGGGAATATAGGGAAATAGCATTTACTCTATTTCAGTGAACTGCTCAATCCTTCAAAGTGATGAATAATTTTCCATTTGGGAGGTTGCTTTCAACTATCACCACGAGGCAAAATGGGAGATGATTGAGACTTGTGGACTTTACAAAAACAAGAGCTTCTATTGAGGACATAACAAACACATCCCTCTTAAATTTTCCTTTGAGTTACATTGAACTATTCAAACACAAGAATGAAAATATGCCAGATACTATGTGTTTCTGCTGCCATAGTAGGAGTTCAGAGTAGCAGAAGAGATTAAATAACAGCTTTGGACTCTATAGATTTCAGACATGTGCAAGGGTGTAGAGAATAGAGACAAAGCAAGAGGGAAGAGGAGAAGGCATAGAGTCACTTTGGATGGATGTGGAAAAAAGTTTTTTGTCTCTCTCTCTTGTTACTGTAGAGGAGAGAATGAACTTTTGAAATTGAAATTGAACTAGCTCGATTCTCCCCTTTATATATTTTTAATACATTTCATTTGCCTAGTATATTTGAATTTTGCAAAATGTTCTTAACTTATTTTGTTTACTCCATTGGTGGAGGAGATTTCAACACTGGGACCTTCCCTAGGTTGTTGACATTATAATAAAAACAACAGAAAAGTAGTACCTTGGTCTTGATCTCTGCCTCTTTACCCTTGACCAAAAGAGGACATTGTTGACTTCAGACAGCTAGAGAATTTAGACATTTTCATGGAATGTCTTCATGTTTTTCTTTGAATATCATTTATTGGTGACAATGTTGGCATCAATAGTCAAGCACAAAGGAGACACATAGAAGGAATGCAATTTTAATATTCCATAAGGAATTCAGCAGAAAAGCTCAATATGCTCAAGAGGACTTTCTCAAATTCTTCACGAATGGGAGAAAAATATTTCCAAAAATTAGACACTGTGAGTTAACCCTTTACCACTCTTTACCATCTTGAATTGAATCTACTTGCTGTTGGACTCTATACTCTTGTGGGTGGGTTATGTTATATACTTTTGGGAAAATGTTTTATGCCAATTTTTTTACTCCATTATAGTAAACATCCCCTTCTAAATAATAATTATCTAGCTGATTAATTGAAATAACTGATAATTATATCTGGAAGCATACTGTTGTGACTTTGTGAGCCATTATTAGAGAACTGCCCCCAGTCATTTTAGGTCCTTCAGAACCCAGAGATGATGCATTAGCTACCTTCTGGGGCTCTAATCTGCCAGTGTGAGGAGGGATGGTAGAGAGGTTCCAGAAAACTATATTACCTAAAAAAGGTTTTTATAGTTTATTGTTATTATTTTATCTATATTGTCTCATTTGAATGTAAGAAGAACTTGTGAGTTAGTATCAGTACTT
This sequence comes from Macrotis lagotis, assembly GCF_037893015.1. Classification (NCBI taxonomy): domain Eukaryota; kingdom Metazoa; phylum Chordata; class Mammalia; order Peramelemorphia; family Peramelidae; genus Macrotis; species Macrotis lagotis. Next base: position 541,516,853 of record NC_133666.1, on the reverse strand, counting down.
TTAACCCATTTTCAAAGGTAAAGAAACTGAGATTCTGAAGTTAAGTGGTTTGCCTAATAGCACCCAACTTGTAAACAATATAATCAGTATTGAATTCTGAAATTTGCCCAAAGTGACAGAAATTATAGCAAGTAGTTGAGCTAGAACTAGAATTCAGGGCTAAGCCCATTCTTGCATATATAGGAATGGTATTGATAATGATACTATTGGCAAGTTGGAAAGTGAAAAATGTCAGGTATGATTTATCTCAATGAAATAATGTCAATCAGATATGTAAGCTATTATACAAGTATGTTTTTTTATTTAAAATACAGATCAGAAGAATTCTTTAAAAGTTTACAATAATAAAAATTATTTACTTTTAATTATGAGCTAAAACCTGCATTTCTATGACATAGTAGGGAAAAAAAGAAAATTAAACAAGAAACTGAAAATTATGTACAATTTGTTATTCCTTTTAAGTTTAAAATGAAGTTATCATGTGAGTTTCTTTTTCTCCTTTTTTCTTCTCTTACCTATGCCATAAAGATGGCTACTATTAGACACAAAAACATAAATATGTAAAATTATTCTATATATGCTTCTATTTATCAACTCTTTTCTGGGTGGAGATAGTATCTTCCTTCATATGTTATTTATAATCAATTTCAGTATGTATAATAATCAAAATGATTTAGTTACTCAAATCATTGTTTTAAAAACAATATTGTGGTTACTGCATACAATATTCTCTTGGTTCTGCTCATTTCACTTTTCATTATTTCATGCAAGTTTATCCATGTCTTTCTAAAATCATTGAGTTCTTCATTTCTTATAGCACAGTAGTATTCCAACATGATCATATACCATAACTTGTTCAACCATCCCAGTTCTTTGCCACTACAAAGAGAAACACT